>NW_003852645.1:550468-554168 GCF_000181295.1 Otolemur garnettii | reverse complement strand
CTTGAGGAACCCCAACAGCAGCCTCTCACCCTGCACATTTGGAGCCTCAGTGGCTGCCCAGGGCCCCAGGAGAAGCCCAGCTGGTAGTGAGCTGCAATGGCATCTCAGTGCTGGCATCTCAGTCCTCAGCACGTGGACAGGAAGCAGCCGGTCCCAGTGTGTGCACATGTGTGCATGTGTGTGCACTTGCTCAGACCCAGTACCAAAGCAACCATCCAAGGAAGAGAATCCAGCCAAACCATCCTCCGAGCCAGTTTGGTAATCCTGTGTCCCACTGGGTCTGGGAGGGGAGAGAGACGGGGATTAAGATGGAGCTGGCCGGGCTGGAGGACAGCAGGGAGCTCTTTAGCACAGGCTGCTGGAAGCAGCAGGGAGGAGCCCTGCCGGAGCTGAGAGGCATATGTACACACCGCAGGCCACGAGTGGAAGCCCTGAGTCCTGAATGAATCACACCAGGACAGAGACTGCAAAAACAACATGTTTTGAATGCACTCGGGCAGGTGTAGTGCCCAGAAGCAAAGAGCTTCATGTAGAGAAAAGGCTGCCAGTGGGGCTGAGGTGAGTGGGCAGGACGGAAACTCTGCACAGGGACAGAGTGAAGGAGAGAAATGTCCCAGCTCCAGCCATTCTCTTTTCCAGCCTGTGCAAGCCCCATCCCTTCCTCCACTGGAGCCACTGCCCTGAGCATGTGCCATAGTCTCAAATTCACATCTGGGCCCCTCTCTTCCCTGCCTGACCTTGAGCAAGGTAACTCAGGCTCTGAGAACCTCTGTTTTGCCATCTGCAAAATGGGGCTGATAATGGCACCTGACTCGGGGTATCAGCTATGGTGACAGATTTGACTAAATTAACATCATGTGGATCAGTGAGAATTGGAGAGCAGTGCTTAATGAGTGCTGGCCGTGATGGCACCTGCAATCCTGCCAATGTTATGTCAATGTCATCATCATCACAATCAGAAAACCTCAAAAACGCCCTTTGGTACAACACCTGGGAAACTCACATCCCCCCATCAACTTCTTTATAATTCAATCCCTCCTACCCCACCAACCCTCAGAGCAGATTTTAATGATCTTCTCACATAATTACTATTTTCTAAGAGGTGATAAGCATGTAGGTTACATAACCTATATAATCTCTAGGTAACTATATGCTAATTAACTTTGATTGGGGTAATGATTTCACAATGTATATGTACATCAAAACGCTCTGTTGCATACCTTACACATATGGGTGTCAAAGAATGGATACACGTTTTAAGAGATGTTATCCATGTATTCCTTTCCAAAGCTGAATCATAACAGCAATGTGTGGTATGATGGTTGCTCCAAAGATGATAATCAAATGCGTGCTATGTCAGCATGCGATGGGCAGAATAGTCAAAGAAAATGACAGAAGCGTGGTGTCATTGGGGAGTGCAAAACCATTTTGAAAAGGTATCTGAAATTTGAGATCCTAGTGGAGGTATAGCTATGAGGTGTGAGTTGGGGGTGGGAGGGATTGAATTTCAAACAAATTGTTGGGGGGGGGGGTATGTGAGTTTCCCATTCGTTGCTCACAACTCATGGGACAGAGCCTTCAGCACTCCTAAGTACTGCGCACACTCACAGTACGTCTGAGACTCACAGTATGTCTGAAACTCACGGTACTGTGAGGACAGCACAGTGATACGAGCAGGTGCTTTGGTCAACGTTGCTCAAGCAGTAGTTCCCCAGGATCAGAAGTGTCTGGACGCTGACGGAACCACTCTGTAACTGCAGTAGTCAAACATGACTTGCATTCATCTTTTGCTCTTGGTATATATTGAGTATCACACCGTGAATACAGTTTTTTCTTTCTTAAATGTGTAAACGTGTTTTGGCACCCTCTGCATATACACAATCTTAACTGGTCAACCCGACTTCAATAAGGCCATGAGAAAATGTCTTTGATGAAAGATAATTGTTGTCACCTGGATGGTTTCCTGTTAAGTCATCACCCAGTAGCATCTTGTGATGAACTATTTACAAAATTTATAAATTCCAGAAAAGCAATGGTGGGACAGGCCTGGGGGTGGGGTCAGAGCAGGGCAGCAGCAGGGCATCCATCGAGCCCACCTAGTTCCCGCCTCCACTCCTCAGGTCCATTTGATCCACCCTGCTGCCAGAGAGAGCATCTTTCTACAACATCACAATGGGTGTCCATTTCTCTGTTCAAGAATCCACAATGGTTCCCAGCTGCCATCAGTGAAGACTGCAAGCCTGCCTGGCATCTAAGCCACCTTACCTGCCCGGCCTCACCTCACGCTGCCTCTCCCTCTGCACACAGCCTTGTCCCCCTGGCCCCAGCCGCACACGCTTTTGTTCTGCTTGTGAACACAGCAAACTTGTTCCAGCCCCAGGGCCTTTGCAGCACCTCGTCCTTCTGCCCCAATGTCTTTCCCTCAGATCTTTCTCATGGCTGGTGCTGTCCCAACACACAGCTCTCAACACAAATGTCGCCTTCTCAGAGAAGCCATCCTCCCTACCAGGCACCTGGGCCTTCACCCCCACTTCCCTTTCCCCTCTGCCCTGCTTGCATCTCCCAAAGCACTTCCCACTCTGAGGTCATAGGACCACAGACCCTCATCTGAAGCCTTGGGGCCAACTGTGGACAGGAATTCAGAATGTCAGACTGTCTTTTTATAAGATGCACATTGAGCACAGTTAACACTCCCGGCCATGTCTGACACGATCTTTCCTTATTAAATGGATTCACATTTCTGCAATGAAATACATGGACACAAACGAAGTGGGATTTAAAAAAATAAACAATCATCTCATATCTGTTGATTCAGATTTTAATGCCAAATAAGTTGTTTCCTAAGACTTTTTATTTTTCAGAACTTTTTCAATATCAAAATTGTGAGAAAGGGGTCAGGGCATTGTAACGTATGGTTGTAATGGTTCACTGTCTTTCCGTGCAGAAAAAATCTCACAGCAGGTCTGAGACCACCCTTATTACAAAGGGCTGAGGGGAAGGCTACTTGCCTGGTGTCTAAGATTGGAGTTTCAGATGGCTCACACCATCCCCTCATTGATAAGAGGGCCTCATGGTGCCTAGACCGTTTATGGAAACTGAGTGGTTTCGGCTGGCCACCTACTTTCCTTCTGGGAGTCTAGAATTTTGGTATGTGTGAGGGAGAAGTCCATGCAACCAGGCCCTGATAAAAACTCCAGGTCCTGGCTCTAATGAGCTTCCCTGCTAGGTGACATTTCACACAGGTTGTCACATTATTTATGCATTAAGTATAGCCTGTGTGACTCCATCAAGAAAAGGCTCCTGGAGGCTTGTGCCTCATTTCCAATGGACTGTGCCCTTTTCTTTGCTGACTTTGGAATTAAACTCTACCTTGAAGGCAGATGGGGCTTCTGAGAGTAAGGTTGGGAGGTGGGGGCAGTCCTGGGAGTTGCAGCAAACCTGGTGATCTTAGGGACCACCACACTCCCACATTTCAGGACAAGCTCAATGAGGAGAAGGGCTTTGTCCGTCCTCTTTAATGAGGCCACACCTTGGTAGCCCTGGTGTAGCAAATACTAGATGCATGGATGGAACAATGGCCGAGTCTGCTGGCTTCCTGATCACAATAGAAGGCCCAGAAGTAGGCTCGGCGCCTATAGCTCAACTGGCTAAGGCGCCAGCCACGTACACCTAAGGTGGCGGGTTCGAATCCCCAGCCCGG
>NW_003852645.1:514627-550332 GCF_000181295.1 Otolemur garnettii | reverse complement strand
AGCACTCTACCCAGGGGGACAGCTTGAGGCTCTGTCTCAAAAAAAAAAAAAAAAAAAAAAAGAAGGCCCAGAAGTAGAGGCAGGTGAGGGAGACAGCACCCACGCTTTAAATAAAGATGGGGCCGGTATCACTGTGGACTATTTGCTTTACTTCTGATATTTTAAATGTTGCTTAGAACATCACCTATGGAGATTCCTGAGGTTTTGGTGTAACCCTCACACTGCGCACTGAGGGGCAACGCCTCTCTGGCAGGCACAGAGAGTGGGGTAGCTTCCAAGACAGGCAGGTCCCTGGAAGAGTAGTGTTTGCATCTGTCAGATGAGAAATCAAGGGCAGGGCAGAACCTCTGGGTCATAAACTCAGATGCCAACTGGTCCCAGGTGATGCAGAGGGGTGACAAGTGTGAAAGCAACCAGGTGCGTGGGTGGGGGCACCAGGTGAACTGAGGACCACACAGGGGCCAGCCACCCTGCAACCGAAGGGGGCCCAGCTCACTCTCAAGGATCATGTCTATCATGGAGGTATATGGAACATAGCCCCAAAGTTCCTGCTCTGTCCAAGGTCTCCCTGCAAGCTCCACAGATGCCCAAGCAGCAGTCTGTGTCAACGTGTGACCACTCAGGATGAGATCGGGCTTCGGATCTTGGCCCAACCTCCTGGTCTTCCCCTATCAGGCAGATGGCAAGTCCATCCTCCAGTCATTCTGGAAAATCTGTAGTCATCACTACTCTCTTCTTTGTATCCTGTGGACTCTCATCTTAAAAATACATCCAGAATCTACACCCTTTCCCCACAGCTACTGCTACAGCCCCAGCTGGCCATCATCCCCTCTTAGCAGGTTGTGATAAAGGCCTCGCAGCTGGTTTTTCCTGGTCTATTCTTATTACCCCTTAGTAAACTCTCAACACAGTGGCCAGAGGCAACCCCAATAAACAAATTAATTAAGTCATGCATTATTCCTTTGCAGAGAATCTTTTTTTTTTTTTTTTTTGAGAGAGAGAGAGAGAGTCTCACTTTGTTGTACTAAGTGCTGTGGCATCTTAGCTCACAGCAACCTCAAACTCTTGGGCTCAAGCAATCCTCTTGCCTTGGCCTCCCAAGTAGCTGGGACTACAAGTGCCCACCAAATTCCCAGCTATTTTTTATAGACAGGGTCTTGCTCTTGCTCAGGCTGATCTTGAACTCACGAGACCATCTGCCTCTGGCTCCCAGACTGCTGGAATTACAGGCATGCGCCACCACACCCAGCCTGCAGAGAATCTTTTAATGATCTCCCAGTCTCAGAGTTCAGCCAAAAACCTTAGAGACTCCTGGGACCAACAGCTCAGTCTCTCCTCCCTTCCCCACCCAGACATTCCAATGAATTCACCATTGCCTGCCACAGGGCCTTTGCACTCACTATGACCTCTATGTGGCATGGTGCTCTCTTCCATGAATATCATGTGGCTTACTCCCTCATCCACTTAACTTCTTTATTCAAACAGCCTCTTTTCAGAGAAGATTTTCCTGCACATCCAATTAAACTTATAAACCTTACCCCCACTTCTCTGCTCTATTTTTCCAAAGCAATCTCTACCTCAGAATATACTAGATATTTTTACTCTCCTTGTTGGCTTGTCTGCTCCCACTAAAAGGCAAGCAATATGGGAAGGGGATTTTTTTAATCTGTTTTGTTCACTACTGTATATCCTGTGCCTGATACATACTGGACCTGCAATAAATTTATGTCATAAATGAATGAATGAATCTTATTTCCTTCATTTCAAAGGCAAGGAAGCAGGAGCTCAGAGCAATCAGGCCACGCCCTCAAGAACACCTACCCTGAAAGGTGGGAGATGCAGACTCAAGTGTAACTGTGGCCATCGGGTCCCAGTACGCTCCTCCTGCCACACCTGCTGCCTGAGGTCCTTCTGCACCCACATCCCTCTGAAGGGAGAGACCCAAGGAAAAGTAAGTAGCTCTAGCAAGCACAGGCACCTGCCAGCTGGTGACTGGTACAGAAGTGGCTGTGGTTTTTTCAAACCATAAAATCTAATTTATTACCTCACCATCCTAGGCCTTCATCCAGAACAGTGATACTCAACGCACCACCCAAGAGCCTGAGAGAAATGCACATTCTCCAGCCCCTCCCAGGTCTGCTGACTCAGAACCTAGAGGGTCCAGCAACCCTTCTTTCAAGACTTCAAGATAGTTCTGATTTGGGCTCACGCGTGGGAACCAATAACCTAGATGTTCAGTCTCCTGTGGTCAAGGCATTGCCTAATTCATCCATCTCAAAGCACTGAACACTGTCCTACCCCAAAGCTGGTGGTGACAATGTGTTGAATGAATGAATGAAATGACCACCACCTGTCAACTGTCAACTGATTGCAAACAGTGTCTAGTGTTCTTAGTAAGTTCATTCCTGTTCTTAATGTTCAAGGGGCAGATATAAAAGAAAAAAGAATGACTACTTTTGTTCAAGGATTTAGTGTCAAGGAATTAAGTCAAACATATTTGAATCAGTCTGGTTTTGCTGCTGTAAAGAAAACACCTACAGCTGGGTAATTTATAAAGAAAAGTAGTTTACTTGGCTCATGGTTCCGCAGGCTGTACAAGAAGCATCACACTAGGGAGCTTCCAAACAAGGTGGAAGGTGAAGGGGATCGAGTGCAGCATGTGGCAGGAGAAGGGGCAAGAGGGAAGAGGGGATGCCAAGCTCATTCAGCCAGCCCTCCTGTGAATAATAAGGTAAAAACTCACTTGTTACCATGAGGAGGGCACCATGCCTCTCCTGAAAGATCTACCAAACCATAACCAAAACACGCCCATCAGGCCCTCTTTCCAACACTGGGGATCAAATTTAAACATGAGATTTGAAGGAGCCACACATGCAAACCATATTTTTTTTTTTTGAGACAGTCTCACTATGTCACCCTTGGTAGAGTGCTGTGTTATCACAGTTCACAGCAATCTCAAGCTCTTGGGCTTAAGGATTCTCTTGCCTCAGCCTCCCAAGTAGCTGGGACTACAGGCAACTGCCACAACGCCCAGCTACTTTTTTGTTGCAGTTGTCATTGTTGTTTACCTGGCCTGGGCTATGTTCAAACCCGCCAGCCTCGGGGTATATGGCTGATGCCGTAACTGCTGTGCTACAGATGCCAAGCCACATCCAAACCATATTAATGGTAAATATCAAATATTGTCATCAGTGAAGGACACACAGCTTTTCAATGATTAAGTATGCAGACTTAGTGCCAGGCTAGCTCAGTCCAGATCCAAGATCTAACACCGGAGCTGAATGGCCTTTGACAAGTAGCATAATACCTGTGTCTTCAGTGTCCTCATTTATAAACAGAGGACAATAGTACCTTCCTCAGGAGACTGTTAGGATTAAATAAGGTAATGAAATGAAATTGCTTTAAAAGGTCCCTCATACCTAGTAGGCATTTTGTGGGTAAAGTTATCATCAGCATCATAACCATCATCACCACCACGATGGTTACAAGCTGTGGGTGTGGCCTGGGGTCAGAAGCGGGGAGAGTCCACTGGTTTTTTTCACTCTGCTAACAAGACTTGGTGATGGAGAGACTTACCCTTAGTCTCTTTTTCAGCAGCTGGACCACTGGGGAATGAAAAGGGAATCAAATAGTTTCCTCTAAAACTGGGCAGGGCTGGCATTCTTTCTTTCCGTGGGATACCACACCATCTCTCGCTCCTTTCATCTCCCTGCCACCATCCTCCCTTCTCTCTTCCCTTTCTCTAATGGAAAATAAACTCACATTTTGTATTCTAAAATAATAATAAAAACCAGGTAGGAGAACCACAGCACAGACACCTGTTGTTTGGTCTGCCCTGTATTGGCGCACCTGAAAACTGAAAAGAAATATATAATGTTTTAGAATTAAATAGCCATTGTAAAAATCAGAAGAGTCTATGTGAGAATCTGGTTTGCCAGCTTTTCTTTAAAAACCAAAGTTCCGTCACCTCACTTACTTATCAGTGTACACAGTTATGATTTAATTTTTAAAAATGAAGAAGACAAAAAGAAAAATAAGTACATTCCCTCTGATATTTCACCTGAAAGAAAAAAAAAAAAAAAAAAACAAAGCTTTGGCAGCACTGAGCACACACTGCTGAGCTGGAACCAAGTCCCAGCTATGCACCACAGGACAGACAGACAGCAGTGGCCCTGTCCCCACCACTCCCAGTTGGCCTTGAATGTGTTCTGATTTTCATTTCTCTCTCCCTCTCCCTCTCGTCTTGCCCATTTCCTCCTCGCACTACTTAACAGTTTCCCGAGTTTACAACCCGAGACTAAGAGGAAATGGACCAAATAAAAAGTGATAGAGTGGCTAATTGTTTTTCTATTATTGATTTTTCCAATATTACTGAAATGTGTTTTAACAGCTTAAAGTTATTTCAAAAGTAGTTATTAAAATGACAACAAGCACTTCCTATGATCCACCAGGGAATTTTCAGTGAACTGCCTCTGACAACATCATTAGATTTTATACCTTTGCTTGGCCCTCAGGGGAACCTGTAAATTAAGAAGACGAAGAGATGGGGGAAGTAACTTCTACCTCCTGCTTCACACCCAGATGAGTGGCAGCTGACCGACACACCCTGGAGGCACTAATAATCTCTCCTGTCGTCCCTCCCTCCTTCCACACAATCCTGCAAGTCCCTCCCACTCTGCCAGCTCAGGCCTCTCAGTTCTCAGAATGTCCCATTTGCTCCTCCAGTCCATCTGAAATGTCTCTTTTCCTCTCTAGCCCCCCCAATCCAACTTCTGTCCAATGCTCACAACCCAGCTCAAGTCCCACCTCCTCCAAGAAGCCTTCCTGTCCTGCCCTCCAGCCCCTCTCACACTCTGAGCTCTACCACTTGTTTCTCAAGCTCAGACAAACAGATTCCCCTCTACTATCTGTGCCATATCCACATGCTGTCTGCCCCATTCATTTTGTAAGGTGTTTATATTTAAATCAATTCACTATCTCTTAATATTTTCTCAAATAGACTTATCTTCAAGGAGACTTGATTTTACTACATTGAAATGGAGAACCACTATCATTCCCCACAATAGGGACCATAAAAATAAACGTGAGGAAAAGCAACCATTATTAGATCTTAGCTAAATGCACCTGAGACCCTCCTTGTCACAAGAGCTGCCAGGAGATTCACTATCAGAGAGGCATCAGTATCCACCAGAAACACTCTCGTTGTCAGATGATGATTTCAAGTGATAAGAAGTCGAATACCATGTGATACAATGGCACCTAAAACATCTGGGGACATGGTACTGGAGGGCACGTTCATTCGCTCACCTAGTATCGATCACATTGTGCTGTCGCCCATTTAACATATAAATCTCGTTTCATTACCCAGAGAAACCATAAGCTCCACGGCTTCCCCACCGAGGTTGATCTCACAGGAGATAATCAATGTATGCTATGATTAAACTAGTGCCCCCAACGTGATTAAAATTCTTTTGGTAGCTGCAAGTCCCAGGGAGGATTTGTGATGATAGAATCGGGAATTCCTTCTGAAGTTAATCTCCTCCTCGCCTCCTCGCTGAGCATTGTGGGTTAGAGCCTGGAGAGACCGACCTTCTGTCCTGAGCTCTGCTGAGAAAGCTGGCAACTCTGAGTGCTGATCAGACTTGCTAACCAGTAATTGAAAAATCAATACACAGATCTCCAGTGACTGTACCTTTATATTCCAGCCAGAGTAACAGCCACAAAACAGATGATCCCTTCCAGGAAGGCCTAGACACCAGCTATCAATTCCTACAACATAGCTCGACCTTTTAACTGAAAGATCTATGCGGCATAGACACACACACACACACACACACACACACACTTTGTTCTGTTTTGTGTTCTGTGTTCTGTTTTGCTTTCTGCTGAAATGAGTAGAAACAGATTCATTTGTTTAACAAAGAAGAAATCACTCTTGGTGAGTAGCACTCACTTATGCATGCAATAAGTGGTTCTCCTTTCTGCAAACAAGCTCCTCCTTGCTCCCACTTGGCTGCTCTGAAATCACGGCTGGAGGACAAACTCAGCCCCATGATGAGATGGAGCCTGTGCCTTTTGGCTCCTGCCACATAGGCTGCTATTCCTGACCCTCCAGAGCACAGGTTATGGGGCTCCTGCGTGATCACCATGCCCTCCAGCCAGGCAGGCTGGCTCCTGCCCAGGAAGGGGGATGACCAACCTTCCTGGCTTGCCTGGGACTTGGAGGGTTCCCACATGTGGGGCTTCTAGTACTAAAGAGCAAAGTCCCAGGAAACCTGGGGCGAGTCAGTACCCATGGTATTCCACCTGCAACACCCCACGTGTTCCTCTGCCCCCACCTTCTCCTTACCAGACCCCAGTTGTCTGCAAAACCCCAAACCACTAATGGGCTTCCCTCTGGACTTCTCAGTGGGCAACCTACATGCTGCCGGCCACCTCTTGATGACTCTATGAAACATGCTCCCAGAGCTCCTGGAAGTCAGGGCCAGGCTCTCCCTTGAACATGGAGAGAGGAAACAGGCCTGAGCCCACCCAGCCCCTTTTCCCTCCTGTTGCACCACGCTCCGATCTCATTTTCCTTCCTGGAAGAAACGTCCCTCTGCATTCCGTCAGCACTTTTATAGGTTTGAGGGTTTATTTTGTGCAGTCAGACCTTTAGTCCATCTGGAACTTGTGCTGGTGTGATAAACGGGGAAGGGATCCAACGACATGTTTTCTCCAATCAGCTAGACAGGTGCTGACGCCCCACTCCATGCACCAAATGGTCCTTTCTCCCACTAGTGATTTAAAATGGGAAAAAAATTCAGCTACTAAAACTCTTGTGTGCAATAATAACCCGGTGCTGAACGTGCACAACACACCCAGCACTGTGCTGAGTGCTTGGCATGAGCCTCAAGGCAGAAGAGCAGGAGTTAAAGCAGCGGTTCTCCAAGAGGGGTCCTTGGGCTGGGGGCAGCCGCACCGCTGGAACTTGTTAGAGCAGATTCTCAGCTCCCACCCCTGACTTGCTGGATCTGAGACTGGAGATGCTGGGCCCAGCCCCCTCATGACTGACATGCAAGTCTGAGCACCACTGCTTTAAGGAATTTAAAGTGTCACTCGTTTATTCCAGAATCCATGTTAGTAATCACTGTGCCACAGCCTTCCCCCAGAAACACATGACCGCTTCCAGGTTTCTAAGCAGAGCCACTGACTGATGCGCTTTCTCTGACAAGAGAAACTCACTGTTAGATCCATCGGTGCTGTAAAATCTCAGAAAATCTAGCCTAACACTCCATCTCATTACCAGCGTCCCTAAACATTATTTCTTCCACTTGACTTTAAACAGCAGAGCTGAGAGGTAAAGAATGGTAATAACACTATGGAATAATAACTCTAAAATGATCATTAAAATAAATACAATAGCTTGCCCTTGCTGAGTGCCTACCAAGTGTCAGAGCATTTTCCATATTTTACCACATTTATTCTCTACAGCAGTCCCGTGAGGAGGTCTGACCACCATTCCCCTTACAGGCGAGTAAATGACAGCACAGAGCATTCATTCCCACATGCACAGCCCACCTGGGCAAATCCAAGACCCCCAACCTGGCCGGCCTGAATCTCCAAACAAGACTCCGGGGCCAGAAAGGGACCCGGGAGGAGGGAAATCACCCAGAGTTGATTCATCTCCTGACACCGGCAGTGGCCCAAGGTCCAGGAAAGAGGAAGCAAGAGATGGCCTCATACCCCATGTGGCTCAATCAGCCTGGTCGGGATTGTCTCACCACAGGAGCATAACCAATGGGTGAGAAGATGGGTATGCTAATTAGCCGGGTTTAATCACTCCCCATCACTATAATGGTCGTCACTGTGATTGTTATTGCTATATTCCATTAGACTGCTGTTCCTTCAGGAGGACGAGGGACGGCAGCATGAGGATCCGGCCACAGGGCTGTCTGGGCCTCCACGCTCCACCTCTTCCTTCTTGCTTTACCGCAGCCAGAGGCAACTTCAGACGCACAGATCTGCTCATTTCATCCTTCTGGTTAAAATCCTCCAAGGACCCCGCTTCTGCTAGGACAGAACCCAAATGCCCTCTGCTTAGTCCCTGAATGAGCCACTGGCTCTGGGGCTGCTGCTGTGCCTGGAAGATCCTTCCAGTCTCATGGTCGCCATGGTCCCCAACACCTTAGCCCAAGGGTAGCCTCCCAGGGAGGTTCCCGCCAGTTGAAAGCCGTCTCTTGCCTTACTAATCCTGCTGGCAGCCTGCCCTTGTCACCCAGCACTTATCACATTTACAAAATAGTGCCACTTAGTGCTGCTCATGGCTGAACTGCAGGCTGCCAGCTTTGTGCGTCTGCTTTGACTTCACTAGTACCCCAACAGGCAGCACTCAGCACACGGGAGATGCTTGAGAAACACCTGTGTCTGTGATTAAGCAACCAAGCATACTGGCCATGGCATTGTCCAAAACACAGAACATGAGATCACCTTCCTGCTTTTGCAACATAAATGGGGAAAAAAGAAAAACTTGATGGGCAGGAAGTGAGGTTCAGCACTGAAGAGGTTGGTGCACCCTTAGAGATTTCGAGGGGAGCAGAATTTGGAAGTGCCTCAGGCTAGATGTCAGGCGCTCCCACGGGCAATTCTACGCCGTGTGTGTCAGATAATCTGATTTCCCCAGAAAAGTGGGAAGTCCTGACTTTTATGTGGATTCTCTCAATTTCTAAATGTTAGCAATGATTTTTTAAAACACTGTTCTGAACACAGCACGTTTCTCTGACATCAACATTCAGAGGATGGACAGCTTGTTGAAAAACCCTGGTGTACGTGTCATGGAGAGTCAAAAAATAGCCACTGACTTGTCAAGTGTCGCTCTTTTCAGATCTCCAGCGCACCTTCTACCTCCCTTTCCCAGTGGCTACTTTTTGGGTGTCCATTTACAATTGGCCTAATATGTGGAGAGTTCTGTTTTAGTGATTTGCATTAAAATCTCCTCTGGCTGCACACCACTACCCCGATACTGTCGTTGTGATTGTAACCCCACAAGGCTGTGTCTGTCTTTATCCGTGAACCCTGAACAATAACGATTTCCTTTTTCCCTCAAGAGGTGCTGGTGGGTGTATGGAGGTGTAAGTTGTCCGTTGTAGATACCTGAGAACACATTGGTCTCATTTTCCTTTTGTCATTTTACCAACTAGAAACAAGTCTCAGTTCTGAGAGGAGCATGGCACAGACATCGAATGCCAAGGCTGTGGCTGAGATGCTGGCTCACAATCCAAACTTCTCACCCTAGACCCATGGTTTTCAACCTTTTTTATCTCAGGGCACACTTGAACCTATAGTTAAACTTCTGCAACTCACTTAAAATTATGTTGATTTAAAAAAGGGGATGGTAAAAAATATATATACCTACTGTGCTTTAACCTCCTTTCAAAAATAATTGATCTTCAAAAATTTTCATGGTCCTCCTAAGATCCTCTCACAGCACACTGGTTGCAAATAACTGTCCTAGACAGATGTCTCTGGCCGGGCTCTTTCAAGAGACATGGCCTTCAAAGTGTGGGTCACAATTCGTTATTAGACTGTTAAATCAATTTAGTGAGGCACGATCAGCATTTTGTAACAAAACAAAACAGAAGAGAGTGGAATAGAACAGAAGACAACACCAGATTACCTGCACATAGAAAAGGCAGATACACTTTATGTAACTTGTCTTTCAAGGTGGGTGTGTGTCATAAAGTAAATAAGTTCCCAGAAATATCTTGTATTTCTTTTTAATCAGAAATCATTTTCTGTCTCAATTTGATGTGGGACGATAATGCCTCCAGCAAAAAAAAAGTAAAAGTCAAACTACTGTTGTCCAGAAGTAATAATATAATGACAAGTAGCCATAGCTATTGCTGCAATGATAGCAGTGCACATTTTTAAACTTGTTTGCCACATCAGGTGCCATTTCAATGCCTCATCTGTATTAGGAAGGCCTTTACACCTGTCACTGCCCTATAAGGTGGGCACCAGCAGGTATTACTTAGGAGCAACTGTAAGAACAGCCACATTACATCATGCGCCCCAAGACACACCACCAAGTGGCATCAAAGCCTGCATTTGAAACCCTGGAATCCAACTCCAAGAGCCTGTGCTCCCTACCACCAGACAGACTCAACAACCTCTCACCGCGAACCACACCCAAAGCCATCTCAGCGTCCTTCAGCTAAACTCAGTCTATTAACATTTCATCCCTTAACAAAGGTTTCCAATTGCTGGGAACCACTGACAGCTGCAATTGCTTTTGCAATGGCAAAGAGCCTGTGTTAGCGGCAGACGCACATGTCCATACACCACAGGAAAAGGTGGAAACCACCACCCCTGGAGACTTACTCCTACCCTGCGCTCCCTGGCCGTGTGGAGGCCAAGTGCTCCTGTGCTGGGGGCTGGGAGAGTAAGCAGAGCCATGAGGAAGTGGTGAGGAATCAAGAGCTGGGGCTCCAGGGAGAGTGTGGGAGGGGCTTCAAACAGGACTCGGCAGGCACAATGTGGACACTGGTGGCATCTCCTAACACAGACAGAAGGCTAGTGTTGTCAGGATGTCCCCTCTTTCTGAAAGTCGTTTTACAGTTACCTATCCTGAACACACAGCTTCAGCCAAGTAGTAGACTAGCAAGACCACGGGACAACCAAAGTAGCTGCTGTCAGGTTGTCGTCCCTGACCTCGCGCAGTCTGCCTTCCAGAAGGCCATTTGGGCCCCTCTCCCAGCACTTACTCTTAGTTTGCACGTAGTTCTAACTAGTCAGCTGATTTAGTTTTTAAATTCACAAGTGACTAGAGGTAGGCAGGCAGGCAGACAGAGCCACAGAAAATGAATATATAAAAACCTATTCATAAAGAAGCAATAAATAAAGCTGACGGCCACATTTACTGAGCACTGTGGGTCAGCCATTATGCCAAAGCATTGCTTTCCTTTCCTTAATATGCACAAAAGCCAGAGAGCAGCATGCTACAGGTCCCCATTTCAAGGCAAAGAAACCAGGCTTAGGGCACCTTACCACAGGTCACACAGCCCATAAAAGCCAGATTTGAACCTTGGCCACAAAGCTCTAAAACTTACGCTCAGCACTAATATTTCCTAGTACCCAGCTGCAAAGAGTGAATTTACAAGTATACAAAATGCAGAAGTCTAGAACAATTTAATATGGAACAAAGACGTTCCTGTTTTGTTTGTTGCTATTATCACAGTTATGGGTAAGGCAGTGATGGAACAGAGCAAGTGCTCAACAGACGCTTGTTAAGTGAAATGTGATACACATTTCAAGAAGCCCTAACTACCCACTAATACTCCTATGCCATCGAGACATCCAGTGTCATATCAGCCTGCTATCCTCGTGCCCTTCAGATGCCCAAACTAAAGAGACAAACCCTATATTTCTACAGAGAACAACCTACACTGAGTACATGGATTCCTTGACAGACGCAGATGACTAGAATCCACTCAAGAACAAATAGATAACTTGAATAGCTCTGTATTTATTAAAGAAATTTACTTTGTAGTTAAAAGATTCACACAAAGAAAAATTTCAAGATAGCTTTACTGGGAAATTCTTATATTTCAGGACAAAATAACATAAACTTTGCACAAACTCTTCCCAAAATAAAACTAAAAAAGAATACTCCCCAACCCGTTGTTTGAGGCCTGCCATTACCCAGACACCAAAACCAGACAAAGACATTACAAGAAAACTATAGGTCTATATACCTCATAAATAAACACAGAAATTATAAATACAATTTAGTTGAATCCAACAATATAGAAAAAGGATAAAAAAATCACAAGTTTATCTCAGGAATGCAATTTTAGTTTAAAGTTGGGGAAAAGATCACTGCAATGCATTATACAAACTCAAACAGAAAAATCATAAGACTTTTTAACCACACAAACACAAAATATTTGAGAAATTGCAACACCCATAGCCGACAACTATCAGTAAAGTGGCGTAGAGAGAAATTTCCCCCACCTGACCAAGTCCATCTATGAGAAACCTATAGTTATACACAACGGTAAAAGATTGGCTGCCTCTTCCCTAAGGCTAGAAATAGAGTAAGCCTGTCCACTCCCACCACTTTCCTTTAAATTTTACTGGAGGTTTAAGCCAATGCAGTAAGACAATAATGAGAAATAAAAAGCATCTGGATTCGAAGAGGAGGAAGAAAGGGATATTTATTTAGACAACACGATTGGCTAGGTGGAGAACCCAATAGAACCTACCAAAAAAGCTACAAAGAGCAACTCAGTGAATTGGGCAGGGCGGATCAACATACAAAAGTAATATATTGCTATGTGCTAGCAGTAAACCAAAGAGCAAACCTTAAAAAACAATACAGATTAAAATAGCACTCAAAATATTAAATACCTATGGGTAAAAAAACCTGGAAATTGAAAACTCTAAAACCTTGCTGAGAAAAACCTGAAGAAGGCCTAAGTGGAGAAGGATCTATATGAAGATGTCAATTTTTCATAAACTGACCTATCGATTCAATAGACGTGATTAAAAGCCAACTGTGTCGCTTTTGTAGAAGTTGATGAGCTAATCTTTAAAATTCACATAAAATGCAAAGGACATAGAATAGACAATGAAAAAGAAGAACAAGGTGGGAAAACCAAAATTGCTTTATTTTAGGCTTATAAGAAAGCTATAGTAATCAAGATAGCAAGATACTGGCATTAGAATAGATGGGCAGGTCACTGAAAGAACAGACAGCCCCTAAATACACCCACAAATGCATTAGCGACTGATTTTTAACAAAGACACACGGAGAATTCAATGGAGAAAAGACTCTTTTCCAAAAACAGTGATGGGAAAACTGTATATACACATACGGTAAATAAACTTCAATCATCCTTCACATCATCTGCAACAACTCCAAATAGACCAAAAACTCATGATTTGGGGTTAAGCAAAAATTGTTTAGAGCCGACACCAGTACAGGCCATCAGAACAAATTGATAAGTTGTCACGAAAAGTACAAGCTTCCACTGAGTGACACTATTATGAGAATGACGATAAAAGCTACAGATCGGGAAAAGATATTTGTAGAGAATCTATCTGACGAAAGAGGGTAGAGAGAGTATCGGAAGAACTCTTGGTATTCAATCAGAAGAAATTAAGCTACCCAATAAGAAAAGGGACAAAAGATTTGAAAAACACCTCAGCAGAGAAAATATACAGATGGTAAATCAGAACATGAAAGGTAAATAACATGAAAAGATAAGCGCTGGTCTCTGGGGCAGTGCAAAAGAAGACCAAAATATTATAATAGCACCACTTACCCATTAAACCACCCAGAGTTTTAACATCCAAGTGAGGTGAACTGGAACTCCTGTACACAGCTAATAGAAATATAAAGCGGCCCAGCCACTTAGGAAAATAGTTGGGTAGTTAACCAGAATATGTAATAATTGTAAATATTAATGGTTTTAGAATTTCATAAAATGTTAAACATATACCTACCTACAATCCAGACCTTCTACCTGCTTGTTTTTCACCTAAGGGAAAGTAAACATCCCTGCAAGCCTTGTACGTGAATGTTTGTGGAAGCTTTACTTGTAACCCCCAGAACTGGAAACCATCCAAATGCCCATCTACAGGATTGTTACATTCGCGCAAGGGAATACTACTCAGTGAGGAAAAGGCTATCGGTACAAACAGGGGTGAATCATAAAATAAGCACGTTGAGTGAATGGCTCCCTTTATGTAAAACTGTAGGAAAACACCATCTCTAAATGACAGAAAGCAGAGCAGAGGCTGTCTGGTGACAGGGCCAGAAAGGAAGGATGACGAACGGATATGAGGAAACTCCGCTGGATAGGTTCGCTGTCTTGATTTTTGTGTCCTCGGTGCAAAGGAAGTATACAACTTGAGAAGTGTTGATGTTTAACTGCCTACTGTTTGTAACTTGACAATTGTTTTAAAAAGTAAAAATAGTTGAAGAAAGGAATTTAAAAGTGTTCTTGAGATTGTACATTGAATACATCTAATTTTTAGAAGACTAAGACATTCACAGCTAAGTGACACAGCAGTTCCTCCAAACACCTGAACCAGGAGCTCTTCCCAGGAGTTGACAAACCCTTGCGAGGCTGCTTCTTCCCCCTGCCAGGTCAACATATTCCTGCTATTGCCAGACCCTGGAGGCACCACTATTTCCCACTGTTTCCCCTAACCCTGCCCACAGCCCTATAAATTGTCCCTTACAAGCCCCTCAAAATCCCAGCTGAGAGCACCCTCATTCATTCCCTGCCCAGATGCTGAGATATTTTCCACAAGACCATCGTCAACCTGTGGTGAGTATTTGACATACTTTGTTGAGTCTGTTTAGGAATTAGGGTTGGTTAGCCCCTTTACCACCAAGGCTAATTCTCTATGCGACTTAATCAACCAGAAGGACCACCAGTGATCAACGGGGCCATAGCTAAAATATAGTTGGTTCAGATGACCTGAGCTCCTGAGTAAACGGGATGAACCGTACCAACTGCCTGAAAGCCACAGGCTGCTCTCTCCTGGGGAAGGGGGGAGGGGGGGAGGGTAGGGGGCTGGCAAAGGGGGAAAAGATACTCACTGGCAAATGTGATTATCTCTTTTACTTCTTGCTGGATTGGCAGCCTCTGCGCTGTGGCACATCCATCATGTTGAAAAGCAAGCTACGTCCATGGATTAAAAATTAATTTACTGCCCAGCCTGGCTTCCAGCTTGATGCCTTAATTGAGTTTGTTATTACAGTGGTGCTGGGCTCCAAGGCATAATTTAGCCCGGTCTAGAGACCTCGGTGTTTGGGGAGAGGTTTATGAGCTCTGTAATGCAATTATCTCCCAGGTCACATAGAACGCTTATCTCTAAAGTCGCTCTGAATTCATCCCGGCTCTCTGTGCACATGTAACTAGGAACAGAGTTATTGATCTGCTTCTTCAAAGACGTGCTCAACAGTCTTGAGTCTCGAAAAGGAAAGATAGAATGTGATCCTACTGCTAAGAAATTCTTTGATGAAGCATATTAATTGAATTAAAGATTTAATTGAGTAGCTACTATGTGTTTATATGCAAATGAGCATGGCACCCTCTCTATAGAACCCTACCATGAACCTTCATCTAAATGGCATGTCCATGAGAAGACAGAAAGTGACAGCTCCTTACTATGCCCCTAGCTCCTCTGGCCAAGAAAGTTCTCTAGAGAGCTCTCTTTTTACTTTAAAAAATATTTATACAGTGCTAACTTGTGTCAGGCACCTAACAAACATTAACTCTTAAAATCAGAGAAATTCTCATGTTCACACAAAAAAAAAAAAAAAAAAATGGTGGCTCAGTTGCACATCACAGGCAACAACCTAACCTACTTTAACCTTTTCAGATCTGAGCTTCCAAAGGCACATTCTGCATTGAGTTGACTTGGAGTTATAAGAATGTCTCCCTTTGGAGTTATGAGAACGTCTCCTTGAGTGCCTCCCTTTGTGAGGATGGTCCCTGCATTTCCAAGAACTGATTTGGCCAGTGTACACATGTCCCAGAAACAAGGTCACTCTTGTCGCTGCAGAGCCAGAGTGTCCTGGGTCCTCTCAGTGTGGCATGCCCCCTTCTCGTGCACTGCTGGCAGAGCTGCCACTGACTTCTTTTGTTTCACTCTTTGGGTAGCAAACATATACTTTGATCATTGTCATGAGGGTGTGCAAGAAACAGTCATCAAAGAACTGAACAGATGTAGACAGCCACATGAGTAAACAGATGATTATGTGACACCACACGATGATAAATAATGCTGAGAACTGCTGTCCATTCTTAATGAGATTTACTGTTCTTTTAGCATAAATGGAGAAGTGTTATTTTGGCTGCTCAAAAATGGAATCATTATAAGATATTTTCTACCCATGAGAATTTTAGAATTCACCCAGGTGGGTTGTCAGGAGAAATTTTCCCCCTTAAAAGGGAGAAGAAGGTATTTCTCATCTATACAGACGAGGTTTTCAGTTGTGGCATTATTCAATGAAGCGATACAATTTTCTCTTGTAATTTTAAACCCACAAGTGACACTATTTCATATTCAGAATATGTCACACAATCTTACTAATGAAAAAATAAGCAAAAGACAAATTCACGTAAATAAGTACATCAAAATATGTTCAACTTCACTAGTAATCAAGGATGTGCAAATTTATTTTTTATTTTTTTTAGAGATAGAGTCTCACTTTGTTGCCCTTGGTAGAGTGCCATGGCATCACAGCTCACAGCAACCTCCAGCTCTCAGGCTTAGGTGATATTCTTGCCTCAGCCTCCCTAGTAGCTGGGACTACAGGCACCCACCACAACGCTGCCTATTTTTTTTTTGTTTGTTTGCAGTTTGACCGGGGCCGGCCGGGTTTGAACCCACCACCCTCAGTATATGGGGCCGGCACCCTGCCCACTGAGCCACAGGTGCTGCCCTGAAAATTTATTTTTTTTAAATGTACTAGACATTTTTATTTTTTGGAGACACAGTCACACTTTGTTGCCCTCAGTAGAGTGCTGTGGTGTCACAGCTCACAGCAACCTCAAACTCTTGGGCTGAAGCAATCCTCTTGCCTCAGCCTCCTAAGTAGCTGGGATTACAGGTGACTGCCACAAGATTGGCTTTTTTTTTTTTTTTCTTAGAGAAAGGCTCTCATTCTTGCTTAGGCTGTCTCGAACTCCTGAACTCAAGCAATCCACCTGCCTCAGCCTCCCTCCCAAAGTGCTAGGACGATAGGCATGAGCCACTGCACCCAGCCAGGTGTACTAGTTTAAACAGTGAACTCCCAGCAGATATGCATAAATTTACCACTCTATCAGGTACTTATGTCGTGGGGAAACACCTGCTCACACAGAGCTGGCCAGAGCACTAGTTGACTGGCACACCTGTGGGAGGGGCTGGCTGGTGCCTACTGAAGTAGACACGAGCACGTCCCACATCCTGGCAAGGCCGGCCAACTCTTGCACACACACATAGCAGACAGGCATAAGGGTATTCGTGGCAGAAAAATGGGAAAACCAGCAGAGAAGCGAATAAGAAAATTCATCAATGAGAATATATCTCAAAAACATAATGCAGATCGAGTACAGAAGTATAGAACGATGTACCTAGTATGACATGTTTATGAGAAAAGTTCACATAAAAAGTACCACATATTCTATGAGATGGACACACAGAGATATGTAGATACAGGGACAGTCATGAGCTGTACAGTGACATTTCAATTAGCAATAGACCAAATATGTGACGGTGGTCTCATACGATTATAATGGAGCTGAAAAATTCCGATCACCTGGAGACATCATAGCCACCCTAATGTCACAGCACAATGTGTTACTCGTGTCTGAGTTGAAGCGGACACAAACAAACCTACTGTACTGTTAGTCCTAGAAAACCTAGCACAGGCAGTGAGGTATTGTTTTGGGGTCATGTCCTTGTTATACACGCTATCATTTTAAAATGCACTCTTACCTGCCTTGGCAGATCCTGCACGAGGCATCCAGAGAAAGGCATCGTTATCATAGCAGAGGACAGTGGTTCCTCACACATTACTATCCCTGAAGACCTTCCAGTGGGACAAGTCATGAAGGTGGAAGACAGTGACACTAATGATCGTGACCCTGGGAAGTCCTAGGCTGATGTGTGTTTGTGTCTTAGTTTTCAATTAAAAAATGCTAAAATCAAAAAAACAAGTAAAAAAAAAAAGCTTATAGAATAAGGATCTAAAGAAAATATTTTTCTACAGCTATATCATCTATTTGGATTTAAGCTAAGTGTTATGATAAAAAGTTAAAAATTGTGAAGTTTACAAAGCTTAAAAGTCACAGTAAGCTAAGGTTAATTATTGAAGAAATTAAAAAATGATAAACTTAGTGCATCCCAAGTTCAGTGTTTATAAAGTCTAGAGCATGCACAGTAATGCATCCTCGACCTTCACAGTCACTTACCACTCACTGACTCACCCAGAGCCACTTCCAGGCCTGCAAACTTCACTCATGGTAAGTGACCTACACAGGTGCACTTTTAAAAAAAACATATACCATATTTTTACTGTGCATTTTCTGTGTGTAGATACACAAATACTTAACATCATGTTACAGTTGCCCACAGCACTCAGCAGTGTCAGGCACCGTACAGGTGTGTAGCCTGGGAGCAACGGACTGCACCATCCAGCTATGTGCCAGGACACTCCCTGCTGTTTGCAGGACATTGAAATCACGTTAAAGACCAATTTCTTAGAACATCTCCCCTGTGGTTAAGGAATGTGTGACTGTAAAAGTATATGTACATATATATTTTTGAGACAGAGTCTCACTTTATTCCCCTAGGCTAGAAAATCATGGTGTCACAGCTCACAGCAACCTTAAACTCCTGCACTCAAACAATCCTCTTCCCTCAGCCTCCTGGAGTAGCTGGGGCTACAGATGCCTGCCACAACATCCAACCAGTTTTTTCTATTTTTAGTAGAGATGAGGTCTCAATCTTGCTCAGGCTGGTCTCCTGAGGCCAGGCAATCCACCTGCCTTGGCCTCCCAGAGTGCTAGGATAAAGGACTGAGCCACCACACTGGGACTAGTACATTTTAAAACTTGGAAAGACACACCATATCCTAATAATATAGTGAATGCTCCAGGGGAGTGGGGTGGGTATTCAGGCAGACTCTAAACAAAAGAATTTAACTTTATTTGCAATGCCTGACTTATTTTTAAAAGAAAATATACACAAATAATCTGATCTCTTCAATGTATTAGTGACATGAGGAAACAGTATTTTCAGGAAAAAGACTAAGAAACATGAGTGGATCCTGGCTCAACACAAATAACAAAGTATAAAGATATCCTGGGGGCAACTGAAACATTTTTAATATGGGCTGAATATTAGATGATAATGGGTACCTATTGTTAATTTCTAGGTATCACCGCTATGTAGAAAATAACACTATTATTTTTATTAAATCATAGCTGTGTACATTAATGCAATCGTGGGGTACAATGTGCTGGTTTTATATACAATTTGAAATATTTCCATCAAACTGGTTAACATAGCCTTCGTGGCATTTTCATAGTTATTGTGTTAACATTTATATTCTACACCTAGTAAATTTCACATGTACCCTTGTAAGATACACCGTAGGTGTGGTCCCACCAATTACTCTCCCTCCTCCCATCCTCCCCCTCCCCTCCTTCTCCCCTTACCCCTTCTTGGGCTATAATTAGGTTATAGCTTTCATGTGAAAACTATAAATTAGTTTCATGGTAGGGCTGAGTACACTGGATACTTTTTCTTCCATTCTTGAGATACTTTGCTAAGAATATGTTCCAGCTCCATCCATGTAAACATGTGAGAGGTAAAGTCTCCGTCTTGCTTTAAGGCTGCATAATATTCCATGGTGTAGAAATGCAAATCAAAACTACTTTGAGATACCATCTAACTCCAGTAAGATTAGCCCACATCACAAAATCCCCAAACCAGAGATGCTGGTGTGGATGTGGAGAAAAGGGAACACCTCTACACTGCTGGTGGGAATGCAAACTATTATGTTCCTTTTGGAAAGATGTTTGGAGAACACTTAGGGATCTAAAAACAGACCTGCCATTCGGTCCTATAACCCTACTTTTAAATGATGAATAATAAAATATCTAGTAATGAAGTGGTACAATATCTATAACTTTGAAAAATGACAACAGCTAGACAGGCAGAGAGCAAATATGGCAACATTTTTAAACGATTGCATCTAAATGGTGTGTAGGTGAGGGCTCAGTTACTATTCTTTCAATTTCTCAGTATGCTTAAAATGTTTTATAAGTTAAAAAGGAAAGGTTAATATGTAACTCTGGAAAGAACAAACAATACCTGGAAGCCAAGATAGGGAGAAATTGATCGGGTCTGAGATTCTGTGTGATGGGAGTTGCAGGAGGGTGGTATTTTCTTCTCTGTACGTTTCTCTTTAAAATGTGGCTCATGCCTGTAATCCCAGCACTCAGGAGGTGGAGGAGGATGGATTGCCTGAGCTCACAGGTTGGAGACCAGCCCAAGACTCCGTCTCTAAAAATAGCCAGGCATTGTGGCAGACACCTGTAGTCCCAGCTACTTGGGAGGCTGAGGCAAGAGAATCGCTCGAGCCCAAGAGTTGGAGGTTGCTGTGAGCTATGATGCCACGGTACCCTACAAAGTGAGACTGTCTCAAAAAAATATATTCTCCCAAAATAACAATGAGAGCATTGCATTCCTGGTAGTACCTCATCTCACTATTATTCTACCACTAACTACCAAAGATAGATCAGTAACTAAGAATGGACTTTCCAACAGGTACTCATAGGCAAGGATTCATGTGTCTATACCCTCCCCATCCCCTACAATTCCACTCAAGAAAGCAGGTCTTTGGGGGGCTTGATGGCATCAGGCCTGAGAGGTAGGGAGAAGAGCAGGGTGGGGCGGTGGAAGCTGAGTAAGCACATCCCAAAAAGTATTCTGCAGGTGTCTCTGGGGACTGCGCCTGTATTCCTAGTGGCTGTCACCCAAACCTCCTCTGAAAGTCTACACCTCCTGAACTGTAAACTTTTAGAATAAGCTATGGATGGGTACCTACTCAACCTTCTCAACACCTTTGCCCTGGTGCTAGAGCCTTGCTTCTGCTAAAATTAAGTCAAAAATAAACAAAGTGAGGGCGCTGCCCGTGGCTCAAAGGAGTAGGTCACCAGCCCCATATGCTGGAGGTGGCGGGTTCAAATCCAGCCCCGGCCAAAAACTGCAAAAAAATAATAATAAAAATAAACAAAGTGAAATGTTACAAGGCTACACCAAATAGTCTCACCATGGCAAACCGTTCAAATTCCTAAGTGTAAACACTGTTTGCCTTAGCTAATGAGTCTAGGTTATAGGAAGGTTATTCGATTTTAATCCCAGTACACAGACCCAGTCTAATTCCTGTGATAACTGCACGCAGAGAGAATTTGACCATAGACCTACACATCCGAAAAATGCTCATTAAGTGTTTGATGGTGCTCCTTGCAAGGGAAGAGAGAGCCCTACCCCAGACTGCGTAGGCTCAGATCACAATTTAACAGGCTGATTATGGTTAATAGACTGTGCCTCATTTGCTTGACTTACTCAAATTTGCCACACACACAGCCCAGCTAATTGTCACTTCCTGAGCATGTGTAGGTTTCTCGTGCAGGGTTTCTGCAACATTGCCATCCCCAGGACCGTGTTTCCAGACACCCAGTGTGAACACATTGTTCATCCACGGTGCTTCGATCATCTCTGAGTTCCCCTGATAGGGACTTGGAAACATCACCTCCTTGTGTCACTGTCAGGTGACTTTCTGCACTACTCAGCCTGAGGGCAAGTCAGACACAAATCTAACTCCCCAACGAGGCGGAGCTTGCTTTGGTCAGAAATGGCACAGAGGAGCAGTCCAGCCAGCAGACACCCAGCCAGGTCTAACTGAGTCTCCTCCTCTCTCTTCTCTCTGCCCTGACTGAACTGAAGCATCTGTTCTTCCAGCAGCTCAGTTCCAAATGGGCGCAAGCAACAGAGGGGAAGCATGTGGTGAAAACACAGAGCCTCCCTGGTGTCAAAAGAAGGTGAGGGGCAAGCTGAGAGCACAGACCTGCCCCCTGACATCCACATAAGGACCTGCTAGAATAGCAGTTCTCAACCTGCAGGTCGTGACCCCTTCGTCACAATGAAAATACACCCTGCATATCAGATCTTTACATTATGATTCATAACAGTAGCAAAATTACAGTTATGAAGTAGCAACGAAAATAATTTTATTGTTGGGAGTCACGACAACATGAGGAACTTGTATTAAAGGGTCATGGCATTAGGAAGGTTGAGAACCACTGTGCTAGAAGCTCCTATTCCCCGCCCCAGGCCCTCACCACTGACTTGAATATACCAAATGCTAACTTTTCCCTTGGGCTCTTCAAAGACTCTAGGAGCATTCTAGGAGACAGTGTCCAATTGGCCTTGGCACCAGGCTAGGGTAGGGAAGAAATTCAATAGAAAGAGGCTCTAGAAAACTCTTTGATTCCTACCATTAATGGGTAAGGGTTCTGAACTTACAGTTGAATAAAATGATACACAACAGAATAATGGAAACCAAGACACTCTTGGGAAGAGAGGAGGGTGCGGGGCAGGAATGCCAAGTGCACAGTGATAGGGACCTGGATCATACTGTCGGATGTAGACACAGGCCCACTAGACCGTGGGGAGCCCAACCCACCCAGCAGATCGCAAGCAGCCTCCCGGCTACACTGGTGTCTCTCCTGGGGGCAAGGAGGGCAGTGTCAGCCCCCAGAGAGGAAGAAGCCGCCCACATACACACACCAGGGGGGAGAAGACACATCTTGTCATGGGAGAGCAGTCTCAGGTCCTACAGGATGCAAACCTACCCCCACCGCCTGCCACTCACCCTAAGCAGGGCTCTGGAGATTTTATAGTAGCTCTAATCAAATATAACGTGATGTTTTAAAGTTTATATCCATTGTGGTATAGTTGAGCATGTAGCTAATTAACAAAGGTTATTACTTTACAAGGTTATCATTTTTGTGGTGAGAGCATTTAACATCTACTCTTTCCATTTTTTAAGAATGTATTGTCATTAACTATAGTCACCTTGGTGTGCAACAGACATCTAGAAATGCGTCCCTCCCCGTGGTAATGATGCATCTCCTGACCAACCTCTGCCCACCCCGGTAACCACCGTTCTACTCTGTGTCCATGAGATCAATGTCTTTAGACTCCACACAAGTGAGAACATGGGTTTGCTGGGCTCGTCTTATTTCACTTCACTTGACATTCTCTGGGTTCACACGTCAGAAAACTGTATGGAGATTCCTTGAAAAATTAGAAACAGAACTACCCTGTGATCCAGCAACCTCACTACTGGGTACATGTCCAAAGGAAATGAAATCAGATATAGCAGAGGCGTCTGCACCCCTGTGCTCACTGCAGAAGTATTCACAGTAGCCAAGGTGTGGAATCACCCAGAGTGCCCACCAGTGGATACGTGGATAAAGACAAGGTGGTGCACACGCACTGTGGAATACCACTCAGCTACAAAGGATGAAATCCTGCCACTTAGCAAGATCTTGATCAGTCCTGCTTGGTGATAGGGTCAGATAGACTCCACCAGGGGCAGGGGGATGACCCCACGGCTGCCCTCGGTGGTGTGGCTTGGGGGTCAGGAAAGATTGAGTCTGGGTTACTTTCTTCTGTTAGGATGGGGGTCATATTAGTTGAGTTACTCTGGAGAAGTAGAGAAAGTTCATTTGGGGAAGTTGATTCACACAATTACAGAGGCCAAGAAGTCCCAAAATCTACCTTCCGTGAGCTGGAGGCCCAGGGAGGTCGGTGGTGTGATCTGTCCCAGCCTGAAGTCCCAGAGGAACTGACAGCACAGCTCCCAGGCCTGGGTCGCAGGGCTGAGAACTGGAGGTGGTGTGTGGGTGCCACAGGGCCCAAGACCAGGAGCCCCAGTGTGTGCAAGCAGGAGAGAGGGAAGTCCCAGGGCCAGAGAGAGAAACCCACCCTCCCACCTTATCTCTGTCTGGATGCTCAGGGATTAGCTAACGTTACCCAGGGGGTGAGGGTAGGTCTTCCTTTCTCAGCCCACAGATTCCAATGCTGAGCTCCTCCAGAGATTCCCCTCACAGGCACACCCAGGCATGATGTCACACTAGCTCTCTGGGCACCCTGAGCCTGGTCACCCTGACACACAGTACAGAGGGTATAAAAAGCCTCACTACTATCTGTTCCTCCCACTCCAGGGCCCCAACCACCTTGACTGCTCTTCTCACTGACTCCTGCTGGGTCGAGTTCACAGCTGCATTTGGAGGGGCAGGTCTAGCCAAATTTGGATTTTTTAAAAAAAACTTTCCACTTGTATAATACTTAGATTTTGACAATAAACACTTGTCTTTGATAAGCCAAAAAAAAAAACCATAGAAACAAGATAATGTATCCTGGAAATCTACAAGATTTTGCAACTCATACCACCTTCCTCCTTTAAATTGAGTCAATCCTCCCCCATATGATACATATGATGCCTCAGAAACATGCCTTTGTCAGAGACGTCACTGTCCAGCGAGCCCCAGGCCACCGTGTCAGAGTCTGCTCATTTTGAAAGCTCTGGCACAATCCACTCAGATGGTTTCAAGCAAAGGGCTGGGGGAGCCATGGAATCCAACACCTCATTTCACAGAAGAGGACGCCAAGGTCCAGAGGGAGAAAGTGACATGCCCCAGCCAGGCAGCCAGAGGGGCAGAGCCTGAACCCAGCCTTGGGCCACCAACGCAGGGCATCGGCTGTCAGGAAGGATCTGCAAGCCTGGCTGCCCAGCGCTGCAGGACCTTAGGGCTCCGTCACTCCACCAGGGCTCCATCCTGATTCCACCCAAGATTCTGGTTTTAGGGAAACATTCAGAGCTCAGTTCTCTTGAGTTTATGGTGACACTGCCCGCTGCCCTGCAGCCCATGACACTTTCTTGGCTTCTCTCTCCACCAGAGGATGGAGGATCCAGGGCTGCTTTATTCGCTCTCAGTGCTGCCGTCTGCTCTTCACTGGAGGACGCCGGCTGCTGGCCTTCACGGCGGGTATAAATGGCAGATATTAACCGCACTGGCAATGACAGCGTCCCCCACAGAGAGGATTTACTGCCATGGTAAGCACTATAAAAGGATCGGTGGTTTGCACAGCCCTGATTTAGAAGGCCCTCCACCTCCCACCACACCCAGTCATGGCTTCTCACACAGCTTTATCCAGCACCCACCCCAGACGCCTCGAGGGCCTGTGTCCTTGTTCAAAATGCTCTTAAATTGTGCATTTTACAAATAGCCCAGGCTTGGCAAGCAGGACACAGAACACGCGTCCACCCTCTGCCTGACAAGGAGCTGCTCAATGGCAGTAACTGAAAACATTGCCTGCTGTGCAGGGCCCCTCCAGGAGATGACTCCAGCCTGAGGACAGCCCCTTGCAAGTAGGGAGCTGGAGAAACTGCAATGGCTACAGATTTGACACCTGACACAGGTATTATGAGCCCTGAGAAGCCATCCCCTGCCCGGTGCAAGGAATAGTACAAAAGCCCCTGCCCAGCAGAGGCGGTAGGACCTGCAGAAGCCCAGGCAGCACACCCACGTCACCCAGAGAAGCCATGCTAGGTGTCACACAGCACAGCTGTGGGCAAAGTGTGGTGACTCTCTGGGCCAGAGAAGAGGCCCCCAAGTAGAACATCTGCTTGGAGTGACCTCTGGGTAGGTCTAGGCTGGAGAACAGGCCACCTGTTAGAACCAGCTTCACCTTCCGAACGAGAACACAGGTCCTAGGAGGGTTGCTGAATGTGGCCCAAGAGGTGTTTCAGTTGGCCAGGGGATCAGGACTTTTTTAAAAAATCCACATTTAAATGACTTTTTAAAAAGGATTTTGGCTTTTTCATAAGGTATCCCCTGTCCTTAGATTCATTTCAGTTTTCCTGGCTTTGAAAAACCCCCAGGTCAGGGGCTGACAGGTTGCAGGGTGTGATGAGTTGCTCTGCTGGAGACTGACCTGGCTGACCAGCAAGTGAACAGCAGCCCTGGGAAGGGCGTCCCCCGAGGGGCCTGAGCAAACAGGGAGAAAGGGTCAACATGGGAAAGGGTGGTAAGGGAGGGGACTGTTTTCTAAAGTACTTTTTCAGACATGTTGACACAATGGTGAAGATGGTGATGGAAAGACTTTAGGAAGCAGAGTGAACTTGGAGAAATTTGCAAGGCACAGTTCCCTGCTCTGTACTACAACAATGCCAGAGTCACCACAGGCTCATAAGACGCAGACCATGGCACTCCCTCCCAGGCAACCCACAGCCCACAGGTTTGAGAAGAGCCCTGGCAAGTGAAAACACCTTCCTCTGTCCTCCCCTAGCCCCTCAAGTCCAGAACCTACCACCTGACTCTGGTGCGATTTCCACCTGCACCAAGCCACTTAGACCCTGAGAGCTAACATGAGGCAACTCGAACCCTTTCTCTCTCACTTGCCCTTCTCTAGTATAAATTTCCCAGCAGCTCCCCACAGGCAAGGACAACCACGTGACACTTCTCATCAACAAGTATGGACAGAAGTCCTTAGGAAAGCTGCACCTGCCAGAATCCGGAACAAAACTGATGCTACCCTTAGGGAGTGCACAGGGCCTTAGCGGGGGCAGTTTGGGGCAGTGGCAGCTGGGCAGGGAGCTGCCACACTGGGTGTTACAAGCCCCAGACCTCTCCGGTCTCTGCAGGACCTCCACTGGGCACACTCGCCTGGGAGCCAGAGGCCCAGGGTACCTGCATGATGGCATCCAGAGCGGTCAGCCTCCAGGGCAGAGGGCAGGGCAGAAGGGGACAGAGGCTGGAGCTAGGAGACAATAGAGGTGCTCAACATAGAACTCTTCCTCCCTTCAACAAAATAGTCTCACTGAGAGGAACCGCCCCCCCATCTCCAACAGTCCTCACCCTTCCTCTTCCTTTCTCCCTGCCTAGGATGCAGACACAATGACAGAAGGGACAGTAGCCATCACATAAACCTGAGGACAGCAGAGCAGAAAGCAAGTTGGACCCTCTGAGCCCTTGCTCTGCCTTGGGATGGCAGCCTCCAGATCGCGGCATGAGCAGAGCTAACCCGTCTCTGTGCAGCATGTGGTGAGACACACACTCTCTCTCATACACACCCCAAGTCTTTAAAGAAACCATCGGGCTGGCACTCTGCATCCAAGAGCAAAAGAAGCCTAATGTCACAGATCATGATTTTCTATCCGCAGTGTCTCTCAACAAACAGGGAGCTGTCCAAGGTATCTCACGACATAGCCAGGCATCTGAAGAGGACTAAGTGTGCACACATGAACACACGCAGATACGCACACACAAGTACACACACACTCTGGCCTCCTCCCTTGTCCCTCTTGCCCTGCCCCTGCTGTCTCCTCTATCTCCTCGCTCAGACGGGGCAGTGTCACCTGAGCAATGCCCACAGCACAATAGGCCTTCTTAAGTCTCACTTTTGTGTCCTCAAAGGCATCCGCATGCTACGACTATCCGAAACCCACTCAACACATGAGGAGACTGAGGCAGAGAAAAGTCACCCAACCAATCAGATGTCCCTTGAGCACCCACGTGTGTCAAGTACCATTCTGGGAAGTGTGAACCACACAGGCACAGGTCAGGGACATCCTCCAGCCTCTACCTCCCTCACTTATCTGGGCAGAGCCTGGAGCTGGCAGGAAGGAATGTCCCCCAAGTCTGGGTCAGTGTGGCACTCTAGCCCCTTCCCAGGGATGAATGTTTTCTTTTCCATCTCTGGGTGGCAACAGGCAGAGCACTTGGCTGGCAGTTAGGACCGCAGGGGGAAATGAAGAAAGAGCAACGTTATCTCCAGTGCAGAGGCCATGGAGAGCTCCTCATAAGACCTAACCAGGAAGGATGGACAGGGGCTGCTTGTAGGGACCTCAGCCTCCCACACACAAGCCCTTTCTCAACACAGCCTTCTGCATCCCACTGCTAAGATCTCTCTACTTCTTTCTGGGACCCCCAACCCAGCTCCCCATGTCAGCCTGTTCTGAGCTCTTGCCATGTTTAACTCCACAAACAACAGCTCCAAGACAAGTGCTGATGGAGCACACGAGGCCGGGAGGGCCCCAGGAATCCGAGGCAGAAGTCCACATCCTCCAGCTGGCAGGTGGAAGAGCCTGGATCGGGATGGGGCCACATTTGAACAAGCATCTCCAGGCTGCTCAAAGGCTCTTCAGGAAGAAATCTGGCCAAAGGCCTCCTTTAGAAGGACTGAGATGGTAGTGTTGTTATAGCCTTGTAAATAACCTAAAAGTCAAAATTCCAGCAACATAAAGCCAAGGGAAGACTTTGCACATGGAAAGGAGAAAAGATTCTTTCTTTTAGCCATACACATTTGTACAATGAGTCTGCCGTTATGCAAGCCACAATCCACTCAGGAGGAGATAGGAAGGTTATTTGGACTTCCAGACTCTCAGAGATGGGTATTTATATAAAAGCCAGAAGCTGAACATGTCTTACTGATAAAATTTCCATGTTCAAAATTTAAAGAAAAAAAAAAAGCTTACTTTGTAGCAAGGTACCTTCCAATTATGACACCAAATAGGCAAAACTGGGGAAAAAACACATTTTCCAATGTGTTAGTATTCATTCATTGATTCAATCACCCAATCATTTATTCAGCAAGCTTATACATGATGCATTCACTCCAGGTCAGAGCATCGTCCATGTGCCAGGCACACTGAATGAGTGAGGCCAAGCCCCTGAGCCCTGCAGCATCTGTGCCCTCCATGGACCACAGGCAAACAGATAAATAACCCAGTGCAAGAGGGCCAGCACACACAAAGCAGTAACTGCCTTACCACTCAAAGCACTGCCACTCGCTTGCCAGAGTTTTCATTCCCTCATCTCTTCTAGAACCAAAATAATTACACCATGCACTGAACACATTCTTACTGATTTTTCTGCTCCTGGGAAACTGATCCTTTAAATTCAAAGAAACTGAAAATTCCGTTTACAACGCAGACACGATGCACGTGCATCACCTGCATGAAGTCAGGCAGGGCACCAAGTTGAGCAGAGTGTTCAGAAAGCTGCTGGGATGTTCATGGGGAACAGGACACACATGAGCTTTACGATTACCTCACTCTTTGCACAGGGACCGGTCAGCACATACCCTTTGTGGGACACAGCATGTTGTCAAGGGGACAGCACAGATTCCATGGCCCTAGGTTAAAAATTAAGCTCCTCCTGTGGCAACCTTCCCTTATCAGGGTTCCTTCCTCACCCAAAGCCCTTCTGCTTATACTGGGAGCTGCTGCTCTGTCAACCGTGTGTCAGCAGCCAGCGCTTCTGTTGCCTGGTTACTCGTGCAGACTGGCTAGGCCGGAGGTGCACAGTGCGCCAAGGTGCCTACTGGCTGGAGATGATGGCTGGATCATGTCAGCAAGAAGGTGTCCTTGGCACTCTGCACCAGGGAGAAGACCAAAGGCCACACAGAGCCTCCACACGGCACTCAGCTGGCTGAAGCCATCTGTCTGCACTCAGTCACGAACGCCCACTGGAGCTTCCCCCCACAAATACTAGGACTCAGTGGAGAGGCAGCAGCTATGGGGGCTACACAACAGTGGGGGACGAAGGGCCACAGGGGCAGCCCACTCCCCCAGCCAAAGCATCCCTCTCTGCTTGGTCTGCTGAGAAGAGAGTGTATGTGTCCCTCCTCCCCGGCCAAGTGTGGGCCCGAGACCCAAAGTAGGCCAGTTCAATCATCAGCCTCTTGGGTATAAATATCAAGCAGAAGAACCCCCTGAATGTTGCTGGAGCAGCTCATCCTGAGGTTCCCTCCCCTGACACCTGCTCCGGAGAGTCTGAGACGCCTCTGGTCCTTCCTTCTCCCTGGCAGCCCTTAGCAAGTCCCCTTCCCCTAGAGACAGCCTGAACCAGGCTCTGCTGAGTACAACTGAAGACCTCTTGTTAGTGTCCTGGTAGTTCTCCAGGGCCACCACAAGGCAGTGTAAACCCAGCGGCCTAAACCATAGTAAGTTATTGTCTCACAGTCCTGGGACCAGAAGTCCAAGATCAAGGTGGTGGCAGGGTTGGTTTCCCCTGAGCTTTGGGAGACACATGGCTCCAGCCTCTCCCCTTGCTGTCGTGAGAGGCTTGTAGAAGCATCACTGGTCTCTGCCTTCAAGCTCATGTGTGGGCTCAGCCCTGTGTGTGTCTGTGTCCAAAGTCCCCTTTCTATAAGGACAATAGTCCTAATAGATTAAGTACTCCCCCCCTCCCAATGACCTCATCTTACTCTGACTACCTTTATAAAGACCCAGTCTCCAAATAAGGTCACCTTCTGTAGTTGGGGTGGGAGCTCCAGCACATCCTTTGTGGGGACCCAGTTCAAACTACAACAGCCACCTCTGTGATCTAAAGGCAACTACTCCACACAGCCAGGGGCAGCACCGGGAGCTGCCAGCCTGTGTGTGGCTAGAGTCCTCCCTGCACCTGGCTGGCTACAGAGGCCTAAGAATGCAAATGTGAACACACCCTTCTGTGAGGAGGAGAGATGGTCCCACAGGAAGTGTGTGTACCCTGAGGGCACCGTTACTCCCTCAGGGAGAGTAACCTGATCACAGACTCCTGGAGATGAGAAGGTGAAAGATGAAAGAAAGACGAGTATTAAAGTAGGGGACCTCAGTCACAGCCTTCCCACGAGTGAGAAGTCTGGAGCCCAAGGAAGAGTGTACAGAGTTCTGCTGCCTTTTTGAACCTATCTGTTGATCTATCAGTACAATTTAGAAACAGAACGAGGCCCACAAACTCTGATTAAGGGACTCAGATTGGATGGAGACTCTCAGAACATCATTTGAGCTCCTGGATCCAGCCATTCCTGACTAGAATCTACTCTCTCTTCAATTACACCAGTCAACTCCGGAGGTTTCGTTTTGCTGAAACTAGCCTGAGCTGATCCTCCATCACCTACAAGCTAAAAACCCTGGCACACATAACACTACAGGCAAAGCCCCAAAGCCCCCAGGTGCACAAGTGCCCCAGCAGCCCCATTTCTCTATTCTACACAACAGAAAGAATGAGTGAACTGTGTTCCAGGGCCTGGGTTTGCCAAGATTCAGGAGCAGAGCCGACAATGTCAAGACCCACATGCCACAGCCATTTCCTAGCTGTTTCCCAAACCCTTGCCCACCGCACCTGTGTTCCCGCTAGCTTGCTACTGCCCCAGTGGGCAAACCTGGAGCCATCCCTGAACCAGGCCTGGCACCGAGGACGGCAGGCCAGTGTCACGTCCACTTCCTGACAGGCCTAGGACGACACTAATGAGTCCTTTGATTGCAATTGGCACTGAGACTTCAATATCAACAGAGGCTGTTCCGTTCTGACGTGTCTACTTAAGAAAAAGAAACAAAATGGAATTTAAAGTACATAATTGCTTTAGTCATGAAGAGTAATGACATTAAGAGCCATTATAACTAGACATTTCCACACAAATAACATTAAGCCGAGACAGTGGGTTCTGGGGTCCCGACCAAACTGAGCCTGGGGACGCTGCAGGGCAGCACCGGGGATGTTCTGTTCTACATTTGGTCCCGGTAAGAGGACGTGCCCACAGCTCACTAGAACCACCACAGAGCTCTCACCAGGTTGCATCTCTGGGGTTATGGGGACCCAGAATTCCTCAGTCATCGCGGGTTCTGCTAACTTTTAGCTGACACAATTTCTTTAAATGAGTTTGTGTTTTACATAGTTTTCTTGAAAAGGGAAACTTTATGTGCCTAACATGAAACCTTTGGTTAATGCGAGTTATAACTTTTTCTAATAAGTAATTCTAATTGTTTCCGACACGTGTGTGCTGTAACTAGGTTTTGGTGAGCGTGTGGTCTGTTTTGTTGCATGTTGAACACTCAGGGAAATGCCCAGCTAGTCAGTGAATTTACATGATACCTTCCCCAGGCTGACAGTCAACCTTTCCACAAAGGCAGAAGAGAGAAATCTTCCTGCTCTCTGCCCATGCTCCATGGTGGTCTCTGTTCTCAGAGCTTGTACCACAGCAAGAACGATTCCTGCCTTAACACTGAATTATCTAACAGGGGAAATGAAGGAACAGATGGTGTCGGCCAAAGTTCCAAGATACTGGTGGGGCCATTTCCTTCCATATCAGTGATTCCTTATCTTGACAAATATTTACCCAGCACCTGAAATTCACAAGGCCAGGTTGTTAGATACACACAGAGCGAGAATATGAAACTGAGAGGCACACCAAGTACCATGCAACTGTTAATTCCATGATGCAGGATTGAATATTAAAAACAGAGTATAGTACACTCATATATTCCTTTATTTTTTCTACTTATTTTAACACTGATATAATATATGCACATTGGCACATATTTGAGAGTAATGTGTACCTAGGTAAACATGGACAAAGTTGTTCACTGCAGCAGCTGGTAACAGTCACACACAGTCAGGGAATGGTTAGTTAACTTGTTGTGTTGGTTCTGAACGTGACCACATGCCTTCAGCAGGTGCCAATGAGCTACCTGTACCCCTCAGTACTCAACTCCATACAACCGACCTTCCCCACCACCAGCACCTGCATTTCTGTGCCTGGGGCTCAGTCTAGCTGAGGCCCAGGCCTAGCCTACATGCAGGGCAAACAAGACATGTCACAGCATTTAGGCACCTGGAAGACCAGTGCAGCCAACCAGAAGGGTGCTGGTGTTTGGTACAAACACCCCAACTCCCTTGCCTCTGGAGTGGGTAACTGCACAGTGGGCTCCACAAAGCCTCCCAGAGCTCTGCAGCACGACTGAGGGCGGCTGGCTGGATGGAGTTGACTTCCCATCCTCCCTCTCTCACTGCCCTTTGGGCCTCCCAAGTCCCCAGGGTCAACTCCTAAAGAAGCCCCTTTCACTCGAATCCTCGCCTTGGGCTTGTTCTGGGAGAACACAAACCAAGACACTATGGGGTAGCTGAGCTTCTGGGTGACTCACAGCAGTTCAGAAGGAAGAGGTGATATAAGAGGATCAGTTAATGCACTAACATGGAATATCATGGGATGACCTCTAAGAAATAGTCTGCAAGGGAAACAATACTAATCTGCAGAAAAATAGTTTTCTCTAAAGCATATACAGAATTATATGATAGGGTTTCACACACCCAGTAGAGCCTCTGCAAGTTGACCACCCATCGGACTGTGACAGACTGGTCAACATAAGGAAGCAGGCCTGCTGTACTGATACATATGCATGGTGCATGTCCAGGCTAAGAAAATTAGGTCAACTCAATTGACCTAGGAAGGTGATCAATTGTAGGGAGGTGGTCCACTGTGAATGTTCTACTATCAACTTAATATTTGAGTAATAAAAACGAAAAGCTGCAGACCAGATTATGTATGTACTTGGATACACATATAAACCTATATGTATACACACTATATATATATCTGCTTTTGTATATGCACATTCATCTGGCTTATTACACATATCTCTGTATGGGTAAAGTCGGAGAATCCTGAAAAGAAACACCAAACTGTCAGTAAGTCACCAGTGGAGCCTGGGGAAAGATTTATGGGTGACTTTAATGTTTTACTTTATACACCTCTGTCAGATGTGACTTTTTCAATGAGTGTCTATTGCCCTTGAAATCTGACAAGGAATGACATAGTCGCAATCTCTGCAGAAGTGCTATTGATGGTATAGCTTACCCAGTCAGGTCTGCAAATCAGCATTCTAATGTTTTATTTATACTGAGAGGCCCTAAGCCTGGATTAAAAGGCTGGAAACAATGATATTGATAATAATGATCATTACAGATTGATAAATGACATACTGCCCTCAAAGGGACAAAACTTTCATGGCCACTGATGTGTGCCTAAGGCAGTTTTAACTTCCTCCAGACTGAAGGGACTCTCAGGAAGTGGCCTCCTTGGAGTCCCATGTGCAGCCTCTCTTAGAATTGCTGGTGAGACCTCTTGTTTCAGAAAAGTCATGAAGATGTATTTTCTAATTGCTTTCCCTTCATGGTGAAGTAATTCAAACATTCCATTCCCTTCTAAAGTGAGAACAAGAGCTAAATTTAAATGCAATAACTTAATGATGCATCTGCAATTCTAAGCAGCCAACAGTATCAAAAAAAAAAAATCATCTCATTCCAAATATAGGAGAGATTCACATACAAGTATATCACCCTACTCAGTAGCTTTCAAACCCAGAATGACCAAAAGAAATAAAAAAGTCAATTCCTTGAAATAATCTGCTTGTGACCTCAAAGAGAATAGATTGACTTTTATATTCCATAGCCCATGTATAATAAATGCACTTGAAAAAAAATCCCATACAAATAATAACCTATTACATCACTCAGTTGTGACTTTTTCAAAGTGTTCTTAATGACACAATTTGTCTTTGGGGGAGCATGGAGATAAGCATCCCCTTGTTATAAATGATATCCACTGAAGAATTTGATATTATATTACAGAGTAATGAAAATTAAATGATTTAGAAATATTTTCCAGCAATCTCTCCATCTCCAGGATGCTGCCTCTACTCATTAAGTGATGATTAGTGACTGTTGTAAGGAGAAATGGTTACAAAGTGCATATCCTACATCTGAAACAACTGAGAGCATCACATACAGACCCTTCCTGCCTCCTTCTGGAGAAAATGAACGGATAAAATAGAAATCAGGATTAGATGCAAGTTTAGGCCAACTGAACGCATATTGGCTGGCTCCATTTCTACCACCACCACCATCATTTTTACCATCACCATCACTATCACCACCACCATCACCATCATTGCTATCCCCACCACCATGGCCACCCCCACCCCACTATCACCACCACCACCATCACCTCTGTCTTCACCATGGCCACCATCACTACTGCCACCCCCAACATCATGCTTACTCATACATTGGTTTCAACCAGAAGGAACTCCCAACACCAAGCTCAGGCAAGAGCATCAAAGGCTTAGCTCATCCACCTTCTGCTTCCTGACCAAAATGCAAACAAGACAGTCATAGAAACCAGTACAGGGTGAAGACCTCTGGCAGGAAGCAGCAGCTATTATTCTTACCACCTGAAATCGTCCCACCAATCACAGTGTGAGCTGCTGCCTTGTGTTCAGATCACACTTTTACACAGGAGGCCTCCAACCAAACACTTTGCAAAGGGGTGAATGAGCCAGCTCAGACTTCACTCCTGAACTCTGAACCTGGCTGTCTAACTGCTGATCTTTCCCTGTGTTTGTTTAAGTGTCTCTCAGGTAACGCAAACTCGAAGCAGGTTTTCAGTACAAACCTGAATGTGAATCACCCACTCCGATGCCCTTCCAGTCTTTCATCCTGTCAGGAAACGGTACTTTCCCTCTGCTATGCTTCCCATGTCAAGCCCTGAAGGTCATGTTCATCACCCCCCACACACACACACACTCCTATCAGCCCAGTCCATCACCATGGCCATCAGGTCCCACTGTCTGAGTACCCACAAGGCCTCTCCCATGACCTTCACATCCACTAATGCCCCAGGACAAATCACCATTGCATCTCATCTGGACCACATTAGGGGCCCCTAATTCTCACTGCTCCCATATAACTTCCATCTCCATTCAGAATTTGCAGTGATCTTATTAAAAGGAAAATGCGAGCTATGGCTCCTATAGCTCAGCAGCTAGGGTGTCAGCCACATACACTAGAGCTGGCAGGTTCAAACCCATCCTGGGCCTGCCAAACTGACAACTACAACAAAAAAAAAATAGCCAGTACTGTGGTGGGCGCCTGTAACCCCAGCTACTTGGAAGGCCGAGGCAAGAGGATTGCTTAAGCCCAAGGATTTGAGGTTGCTATGAGCTGTGATGCCACAGCACTTAGTAAGGGCGATATAGTGAGGCTCTGTCTCAAAAACAAAAACAAAGAAATGGGCAGCACCTGTGCCTCAAAGGAGTAGGGCGCTGGTCCCATATGCCAGAGGTAGTGGGTTCAAACCCAGCCCTGGCCAAAAACTGCACAAAAAAAAAAAAAAAAAAAAAAAGATACACTACCTTTTGCAAAACTTACTCTCTATTCCCACAGGGAATTCTGCTAATCCTTTTTAAAATCTGCTTTTAATGCGTAAGTCTGGAGTCCTCAACCTCTTAGTGACTACTTTTCCTCCTTTTTTTTTTTTTT
>NW_003852645.1:487578-514607 GCF_000181295.1 Otolemur garnettii | reverse complement strand
AAAAAAAAAAAAAAAAAGAAAGAAAGAAAGAAAAAGAAAAGGAAAATGTGATCATGTCACTCTCTTGCCAACTAGGCATTGTGTTGTTGAACATCCTGCCTAGTTAAGTGATACACACAGTTGGTGCTTAATAAATATGTCTTAGATGATTTTCCAACAATGAAAAGACAAACCCCTCAAGTGACACAGGAGATAGAGCTTCAGAAGGAAGAAAGGTCACTTACCACAAAGTTCCACTGCTGGGTTCCCAGTCACAGGACACAAGTAGGAAAGACGAATCTTCCAAACGTTAGATCTGACCAAATAAAGCTCCTGCACCCGCAGGCTTCAGGTATGGTGGGTCATTTCTAAATTGTAGGGAGAAGCATACAAAACATCTATCACAAAAGAACAGCTTGTAAGTTGGCTTTTCTGCCCCCTCCCACCTTCCTCAATGCCTAAGCAGCAGGAAAAGGCAGGGATTATGCTTTCTTTTTCCAATTTAGCTTACCGAGAGGCAGATTTGAGACTTAAGCCATGGCTCTCCCAACCCAAGACCTCTTTCTCCCTGCAGCCATCTCTCCTGGTGTAGAGCAACACAAACACACACAAACCTTGACACAATCCTTTCATGACTCTGAGCAGACCTCCAAGTTTCTGAATTTGCTAAGAGAAATGCACTTATGGGACAATTATCCAGATTTGACAGTAAGAGACAGAATTGAGAACACACGTCAACATCCAGGCTTGCTTTGTACACATCCTTAATTATCAAAACATGATTGATGCCCAGAAGATTCTAGAAAGTGTTATTATAGGTCAATTTATTATTAAAAGTCAATATGCAAACCAGTGATCATAATATACATAGAAAACTCTCAGCCAATTCCCATCTTGCTACCAAATGTTTGAGAACAAATTCCCTGAGCCAACATAGTGGCTCACATCTGTAATCCTAGTACTCTGGGAGGCTGAGATGGACATATCCCTGAGCCCAGGAGTTTGAGATCAGCCTGAGCAACAGTGAGACCTGGGTGGGAGGAAGGGAGGGAAAGAGACAGAGAGACAGAAAGAGACAGGGAGAAAGAGAGACAGAAAGAGACAGAGAAAAGAAAGATGAGCTGGACACAGTGGCAGGTACCTATAGTCCCAGCTACTCCAGAGGCTGAGGCAGGAAGATCACTGAAGCTCAGGAGACCAACCTGAGCAAGGGTGAGATCTTAACTCTACCAAAAAAAAAAAAAAAGAAAGAAAGAAAGAAAGAAAAATTAGCCTCGTGCAACAATGGATGCATATAGACCCAGCTACTCAGGAGGCTGAGACATGGGGATTGCTTGAGCCCAGGAGTTTGAGGCCACTGTTAGCTATGATAACACCACTACACTTCATCCTGGGCAACAGAGTGAGACTCTGTCTTAAAAAAAATAATAAATAAAAAAGAAGAAAATTCCACGTTCATGTCAAGTTGACATAATCAATTTTTTTCTTTTTTTTTAGAGACAGAGTCTCACTTTATCACCCTGTATAGAGTGTCATAGCATCACACAGCTCACAGCAACCTCCAGCACCTGGGCTTAGGTGATTGTCTTGCCTCAGCCTCCTGAGTAGCTGAGACTACAGGCACCCGCCACGAGTCCGGCTTTTTGTTGCAGTTTGGCCAGGGCTGGGTTTGAACCCGCCACCCTTAATACATGGGGCTGGTGCCCTACCCACTGAGCCACAGGTGCTGCCCCATAATCAATTTTTGATATGGATGATAAAGTTGGAGGATAAAGTTAAAGAAACCTCCCAACGTGATAGAAAATGTTCAAGTAGGGGGGAAACTAATGATCAATCAGTTCTTTTAATTTTATTAAAAAGTTTTTAAACTCCTTAGAATCATAGAATAAGATGACAAATGGAAATGCCTTAGGTCTTATCAGAAGTTCGTAAGCATCCTCCATCTAAATTAGCCTGCATGAGTGAGCGGAAAGAACAAAGACTGAGCCAGACTTTATCCTACAATCTGGAACTGAAAGACAGTCTGTATGGTCAAAATTCAATTTATTTTAATTTAGCAAACATTTTCTGAGCACATCCAAGGTTGCTGGCAGGTGTTAGACCCAAAGATAAATAAGATTGAGTACTACACTAGTCTGGTGGAGAAGGTTGGAACACGCCTGTATGATTTTAGTCCAAGCTAGAATTTAATAAGATTTAGAATTTTGTGCAGAAGAGATACAAGGGAAAGACATCTAGACAGGAGTTTATTTTCTGAAATATTTAATGACAGAGCTCAGAACTCAGTTATAAGGTAGACTCATAACAGTTAAGTGCTATGTTGAAAAGAGAGAAATTAATAGAATCTTCCTGGGAAGACTTTTCCTAGCTCCACACGGATGACACAAGTTGTTAGACATCACCCCACACCACTTTCATACTAGGCAGGAAACTAAAAATATCATTTTGGTAATGAACTATAAACCCAGGGCAAAGACCTCCACATGCTGGCATTAGGAATTCCCACAACACAGTGTTCAGTTCCCTGAGTAAGCTTACCACTGAAAAGTCCCCAACACCTGGTAAGCTGTCAAGACTTTGCTCCAAAACCAAACGATCAACCAAGGATTACCTGCTTCATTTAAAAAACCTCTAATAAGGCTCGGCACCTATAGCGCAGTGAGTAGAATGCCAGCCACATACATCGAGGTTGATGGGTTCAAGCCAGGCCCAGGTCTACTAAACAACAATGACAGCAGCAACCAAAAATAAAATATAAAAAAAAATAGCCAGGTGTTGTGGCAGGTGCCTGTAGTCCCAGCTACTTGGGAGGCTGGGGCAAAAGAATTGCTTAAGCCCAAGAGTTTGAGATTCTGTGAGCTGTGATGCCACAGCACTCTACCGAGGACAACATAGTGAAACTCTGTCTCAAAAAAGAAATAAATAAACCTCTAATATGGATGATTATAAGAACATAAAAATAAAACCCAGAAAAAGATCATGCAGGCAACCAAAACAAACTTCAAAAAAATCTTAAGTATCCTCAGAAAGCATCTAAAAAATCAAGAACTAGATGCTAAAAAGACCAATGAAGGACAAAAAGAACTCTTGTAAATGAAAAAGATAGCACATTTGGACGATAAAGTTAAGGAAACCTCCCAAGTGATAGAAAGTGTTAAAGTAGGGAGGAAACTAATGATCCATCCAAGGGGTCAAACTCTTACCAGTAAGATTTGCTGAAAGAAGAAATACAGAGATGGAAATTGTCAAAATAAAAAGAACATGTAAATAAATTGTAAAATAAAAGAACATGTTCTAAATTGAAGGATCTCGTGAGTGCTCTGAAAAATAGATAAAAAGAGACCTATACCAAAGAGTATCATGAGATTTGAGAAGATGGATAGTAAAGAGAAGACCAATTATAAAGTATATTATTATGTTTCAAATAGTAACAAAAAGAAGTGGAATTTTGAAAAGGAAAAGAATGAGTTAACCCATCATCAGATTTCTCTCTAGTCTTGGAAGCCAGCAGAATGTCTTTAAAATTCTGACTGAGTATCATTTCCAACTTAAGATTCTATACCCAAACAAGCTGTCAGTCAAGTGTGAGGACAAAGACAGGATTGCCACACATGCAAATACTCAAAAAATGTACCTCCAGTTTATCTTTTCTTAGAAAATGACTAGAAGAAGTGCTGCAGCAAAACAAGTGGAAAAAATAAAAATAAAAGGTAAAGCCACAAAGTCTAAGAAACAACAAATCCAACCTAAACAGCAATACAGAAAAATTCCAAGATGACAGTTGAGGCTTTGTTGCAGAGCAACCAGTTTGAAAGATGATGACAATGGATTTTACAACTATTTAGGTGGGAAAAGAGACTCAAGAAAAGCTTTTGCTAGCAAAAAAAAAAAAAAAAAAAAAAAAACCCAGAAAGAGATTTTAACATGTGGATTACAAATGGCACAAGTGAAAATGAGGCAATTAATAACTCCAGGAAAACTAAAAAGCTATACAATAAAGGAAATGTAATCACAGTTAGTAATTTGTTCTACAGCTATAGTAGCAACATTAACACTAATTATTGACTTAACTAAAGTAGCAATTAACTATATGTAAAGGCTGGAAGAAGGCATCTAAGACAGTTAAGTCTTCATCTACCACAGAGCTTCTCAACTTCAGTATTTTCACATGTGGGGCCAGAAAATCCTTTGTGGTAGAGGATGTCCTATGCTTCACGGGGAGTTTACCAGCATCTCTGCTGGCAACAAACAGATGCCAGTCTCATGCCCTCCCCCCATGGACTGTGACAAAAATGTTTGCCAACATGACCCCTGCAAGACAAAATTAGCACTGGTTGAAAACCACTTACCTTAACAAAAGGTATTATTTTTGACATATGAAAATTGATAAGTCAAAAAATAGAAATATAGGCTTATTTTCAGTATTATTTAGGTAACTTCCAGAAGAAACTATTAGAAGTATAAACATTTGGGTTAGAATAAGCAGTGAAAAGGATACAAGGCAGGAGATAGATGCTTTTTATTATACACCTTTGCATGCTACCAATGTTTTGATTCACATGCACGTACTTTCAAGTTACTGGAGCACCAAAGAAAGAATGCTTACGTGTAGTTTGGGAGCTCAAGTTTTCATCTGCGAATCTCCAAGGAAACCTCATGATCACGTTAATTCATTGGATGGGCTTATATCTTTTCTCTAAACTACATAAAATGAAACTATCATAATTTTTTTTTGAAAATCTACATATCACCTAAAATCATCCAGCATAATGCCTTCAAATGCATGAAGAAGTCTCTAAGAGGGACTAGATGGGCTAAATAGACAACAGTTTAAAGCAGAGACCTCCAGCAAGATCCCTGCCCAGCAGAGATGCTTTGTAATTATTTGCCAACTACCACATTTTAATGCAAACCACCCATGTCTTTATCTCCCTGCATACTCTGCCCTGCTCCCCAGGGAATCACAACATTCTCTGAGAAAGAGTTAAGAATGACATTAAAAATAAGATTATAAGAAGTCATGACGATCTGTAAGTTATGTAAATTTTTTCCTAGTTCTATGAAACAGAAGCAAAATTTAGGTGGGATAATAATTCATAGCTTTTCAACATGTTTGTTGAATTTTGATGCTGTGTAGAATAAGTCATTCTTTTCCACCCCCACTCCCCATTATTCTAGGCTCCAAGGCTGTGCTTTTTTAAAAACCTTTCAACCTTTGCTCTCTAGCTCCTCCTCCTCTCTGCCCTGCCTGCCTGCCTGACCATCAGAGGGGCTAGAGGCTCTGACATCTCACCAGGCTGGCTAGAGAGCTCGCTAATGATTATGAGACATGAAAAACTCCACTATATGGTTACATGTGAAGAATGATTATTAATTCAAAAGTGGTCCAACAAGATGATGCCTTTGGGTGGGCTGTGTATAACCAAGCCTAATGACTCCCAAGAATAATTGGACACAGAGCTCAAAGACCACTTTATATAAAGTTTTAATTAACAGAGCTGTTTAGGCTGATGAAGAAATAAAAATGATGATTAATTGATGTACATTTCATCGCAACCATCAAATGCCAAGCATCATAAAACACCAGCCACCTGCTCTGCCCTATACACATCTTCATCACAGAGCACAAAACAGATTCCTCTACCATAAATGATCCTCCAATTCTTGCTACTTCAACATTGGGCATAGACTCTGTTCATTTGATCTATTTGTCACACGGTTCTCACTACAGAATACAAATGTTACAATTATACTCATAGTCTAGTTATAAAAATCTTCACAAGGCTAAATCCAATTGCATCATTTGGGCTTAAAGAATTAGAAATGCCTCACAAAAGTCAAATACAAAGAGTAAAAATTTCCACTTAAGACATCATGACTTAGGATACATGCTGCTCTTAACGCCAATGATGTGATGCCTAAATAAGATAAAACCAAACTCAGTTTCTGACAGAACATCCATTTCCTGAGGGAGGAAAGTTGAGTGGACGAATAATAGAGCGCCCAGCTCAGCCCCAGGGAAACCTGGCAGCCTTCTGCCCCAAACCACATCATACTGAGCTTCTGCCTGCAGCTTACCCAGTGAACTGACACCCAGGGAAAAGGCCCTTCCTAGCCTGGTACTGGCCTGGGGACAGGTCTGGAACTGAATGCCCGCAAGGTAGCAACAGTGATTTGAGCCACCAGTTAAGACCCAAAGGCTTTGAAACCAGCCATTATCACAACCCCTCACCCCTATGCCGAGGCTGGAAAATCCCTGTGCCACCCCTCAGGTAGGAGAGCAGTTCTTCCTTCCCTGCTGCTCAGGTCGGTTTCCCATCTGTGTCTAAGCTGCATCTCTCTCACCCAGCAGCTCCTCCCCGAGAGTCAGCACTTACAAGACCGAGATGCTGGGATCGGTGGTCCAGGGGATCAGTCAGTCTAGTCTAGGCCACCCAGCCAGTACCAGCTTCCATCCCCTGTGGCCGCCAGCCTCTCCAAGCCCAGCCGCTGATGTTTGTGCTCCGCTCCTTATGAAGCTGGAAGACTATTTACTTATTCATGGACTGCCTGAGCCGGCCAGGAACTGCTTTGTGTCAGCTGAATAGGATGGTAATTCAATCTGCAAATGGGAACTGTTCAGCACGCGGCATGCCTGTCACAATGAGTCACGCAGACAAAAAGAGCATGGCTTTCCGAGCCACTGGGAAAACTTGTGTTTTGACAATGAGCAGTGTAAGACACTACCTTCTTTCCTTAATCACTCTCCCCCTGACCCTGCTGAATCTCCTCACCCCAGATAATCTCTCTATGGTACAGAATTACTTGTGGGGATTGGATCCTTGGGAGAAGAAATGGGGTATAGGAAATGCCACATGCTATCCTGGAAGAAGTGTGTACATTTGGACAGAAAAGGTAGAGACATTTGGAAATCAGTGAGAAAAAAGTAAGGTGTGACAGAGCCAGAGTTGGCCAGTCTAGACCAGAAGTTTGCTGTGGTTCAGTGCTGGGACAGGTGCCATGTTGGACTCCTCGTGAAAGCCCTTTGAGGTGCACAAACGGCCCCAGGTAGGTCACTTTGGAGCACTCAAGCATGGATTCTTCTCACGCCACAAACCACATGCTGCCTGTGGTCCAGCAAATCTCAGAACCCATCTGAACAGACCTGCCTCTCTTTAAAGATAACTTTCTACTTGTGAGCACATCATTTTCCATCTTCAATAGCAATGTGGTCTCCAGCACAGGGAGCTAGCAGCATTAATTACAATGTCACAGAAGCCAAAGCACATTAAGGATGACCTGGGGTTCAGAGCTAAGCAGAGCCAGGGCAGGTGGGGGGGCCAAGCTGCTTCTGTTCCATATGGCTAGAGATGATGGAGGCAGCCGACTCTGTCCTCAGTCCCACAACAAACAGCTCATGCACCCTGGTCACGTCTCAGGGATTGAAGACTGGCATTTCACCTGACTTCTTTGGCCCAGCCTCAGGGAGTCTGAGTGCTTCCCCTCAGCCTATGACCCTCATATTCACCTCCTCACCTGTATGACTTTGACTCTGCCTTTGAAACCACCCTCTTGCCAACATGTCCTAAGCTCTTTTCCCACCATTTTCTAGCTGCCATCTGCCTGGCAAAACACCATTCCTACATCAACCCACAGTTGATCATTTTCCATACACCTGCTTGTGGGCTGGTGATCACTGCTACATAAAACTCACAGCAGTCTACATCTGTCCTAGACCATAAGCCCCATTGGGGTGGGGACTCTGCTCTTGATACTCTAAGCACCCAGCAGCACATCTGGCCAAAGGAGCTACTCAAACATTTGTTGAAATAATAAATCAAAGTCTTCAACTCTGCCATTGTCTCATAATATACCTAAGTCAGGAGGGGCCAGGGAATGCTGTGCTAACAAATAAGCCCCAGATTACAGGGGTTTAGAATGATGGAGGTGTCCTTCTTGCACCCGTCCTGTCTATGGAATGTCAGCTATAGCTCTGCTCTGAATCATCCTTGTTCTGGGACACAGACTGACTGGCCACCACCACCTAGGCTGTTCCCTGAGAGGGAGAAGAGTTACAGGATTTGATGGAACTGACCCTCACATGTGACAGAATGAGGTGCAGTTGTGATCACTTGGTATGAACATCCTTTTAGCAACATAGAATCTTTTTCCCCATTCAATGTCCATCCAGCAAACTTCGCATGGATTCGGATCCCTTGACAGCTACTCAATGACAAAGGAAAGCAGAAATGTCCAAATGCCTTTTGCCACTCCAGCTTTACCCAGTGTAGTTACTATTCTGGTAAATAAAGTGTTGGCCAAAGTTATCAAATAACTTGGCACTGACTGTGAAGATGGTTGAGAAAACCAGTCTCTTGGTGAACACATGTAAATACCATGGGTCACAATGACCACTGACACCCATGCCAGCTTCCTTGGCACAAGGATATAACCAACATCTATCTGTTACAGTGAGACAGCATTTGATGAATAACTTGTCCATCAGTAAATAAGGAACCTGTGTCTAGAGCACACAAACCCCTAATGTCCTCCTTGGTTTCTCCAGAGTCTCCCTACAATAGCACATATTATTAAAGCCGCCCTGTTCGGGAATCTTCACTGATTCAGCTCTGCTTAAATGTGCCCACATGGACTACCGAGATGCTCTTCCACACAGCTGGCTGAAAAAACAAAGTGGCAAATACAAGTATTGGAATAATTCAGCAGTAATTAAAAATGAGTTCTCAAGACACAAAAAGACATAGTATTTTGCATTTAAGTTTCCTCTAAGTGAAAGGAGCCAGTCTGAAAAAGAATACATACTGCCTGATTCCAACTCCAGAACCTTCTGGAAAGGCAATACTCTAGAGACAGTGAAAAGATCAGTGGTTGCCAGAGGTTGGGGGAGGGAGGAACAGGTGGAGCACAGAGGGGTCCGAGTGATGGACACATTTGTTAAAACTCACAGGAGGAGTGAGCCCTTATGTGAACCAGAGACTGTAGTTAATAATACTCCCTTAATTTTTTTAAACCAAAAAATAAATAATAAAGCATCAGTATCGGGCCATGCTTTGTAACTAATGTACCACACCAGGATGCCAGTAATAGAGGAGACAATTGGGGGGGGGGGGTGCATGGGAACTCTCTGCTCATGCCAATTGATTTTTCTGTAAACCTAATACTACTCTTTAAAAAAAAAAAAATTAATTCTTTTCAAAACTGACCTCACCCCTTTAAGCTGCTGGGTTTTCTTTTTTTTTTTAAAGTCTTTTGGTTACTTATCTGTATTTTTTTTAAGTAAATTTATTTCAGGTTAATATGAGGGTACAAACAACAAAATCAAGTACTTTGGCCTGGTTAGGTAGAGTCCCTCTTGTGGTTATGTTCTACACACAAAAGGTGGGCTAAACACCCCCAGTTCCCACTGTGCCCATTCAGTGAGAGCACCCCCCCTCCCCTCTCCTTCGCTCATCCATCACCCTTCCCCTGAATTGAGTTTTTCTCCTATGTCGACATGCATTAGATCATCTACTGGCTTCAGATTAGCATTGAGTACATTGGATAATTGCTTTTCCATTCTAAGACAGCCTTCAGAATGGGAAAAGATATTTGTGTATTACAAATCAGACAAAGGCTTGATAGCTAGAATCTACAGAGAACTCAAATTAATCAACAAGAAAAGGGCTAACACTGTCACTGGGCAAGAGACATGAATAGAAGCTGTCTTCTAAGGAGGACAGACAAATGGCTAACATATGAAAAAATGTTCATCATGCCTAACCAGAGAAATGCAAATCAAAATCGCCCTGAGATATCACCTAACCCTAAGTAACGTTAGCCCACATCACGAAGGCCTAAAGCTGCAGATACTGGTGCAGATGTAGAGAGGAGAACACTTTTACACTGTCGGGACTGCAAACTAATACAGCCTCTTTGGAAAGAGGTATGGAGAATCCTCAAAGAGCTGCTGTTCTTTTGTGTACAAGTGTGTATATCTCTCTGGTCCAAGAGGTTTCCCTCATTACCACGTTGGGCCCACTATTCCCACTATTGGGTGACAGTAGGAACCAGTGTGCTGTGGGCTCTCTCCCCCACCCCAGAAGTGGCACTCTGGTTCCAGAAAGCACTCCATAACTATTTATTGTTGTTGAAAAATTTATTTCTTGTGTTTCCACTTGGCCCTGAATGACAGAACATTAACAAGTGAAAATTAAAAGCAGAAATAAAAACTTCCCCCAAGAAAGTAGGCAGGCGACTCCATTCTCCAGATATGAAAATCAATAAAATAATCGCAGAGTGCTGAGGATGTGGGGACTCCCCTGTACTCCCGGGCATGTCCGGGAACCTTCAGTCTTCCCACTTCACAGTCCAGGTACGCGCAACCCTCTGGGCCTTACTAGCTTTCTAGTAGGTTCTAGTTGGTTTGTATTCACTGCATTGGTCACGCCCATACAGAGTGACCTCTCACAACATCACTCTGTAAAAGTGATTTTAGCCACCAAGGAAGATGGGGGGGTAACCTGCCGTCTGAAACTACCCTGCGGCTCAAAGGAAAGAGCTCAGAGCACATGATACCCCCGGGAAACCGTGTGGACCTGAGTGCAGTGACTAAGAAGCAAAGCCTTGCATTTCATTAAATGCATTTATAGCTCAAGAGCGATTTCATCAACTTCATCATCTTATGCGGAAATTAATTTTGCTGTCACTAAAAGCCCTGGAACAATTATGTATAGAACATTCGCTTTTCAGATACGAGAGAAAAACCTAACTCTACTAAATGGGACTTTGGATATATTAAGTCAAAAACTTTAATACAAGAAAACTGCTAGGAATGTTATAAACCAAAGAAAAGGCAGGCATATAGTCCCCTGGTAAGGCCAAATGAAACCAATGTAGCGGCCCTCCTGGTCTGCAGATGTTTCTGCCAACAGAGAAACCTGGGTCCTGCTCTCATCCTGACGATTATAATGGGTCTCTTGTAATTCAGGTGTGGTGGTTTATTCTCAGCCCTCAAAGAGGAGATGTCACAACTACAAGATTACAGAAGTGGCAGATAGTTTTAATCCCTATTCTGGTTGCCATTTCAAAGACAGAAAGCAAAATAATTAGCCAGATCACAGCACCTGACCTGGACCTTGAGAGGCAGGCCTCCCAGGGGTTGGAGGGAGATTTCCTTTGACAGACAACTTGCTGGACACTCAGCCCAGATCTCTGTACGTTTCCAACTGTGACCAGCGCGCCCTCCCTCTCCTCTGCATCCTAATTGCCGCACTTGATGCTTCTCTTCTAATCAGCCTCACGGGCTAAGAGCACCTCATTAGTGCCGGGGAATTAACTGGAGGACAAAACAAAAACAAACGGTGACTGTTATTCCCGGAGTCATGGGGAGTGCAGACGTGGCCATGTGGAGAGGTCCTCACCCCCTTCTCAGCCCCTTGCTGGAAAACAGCACAGCAGGGGCCGTGACTATGCTAGCCCCATCCAACAGATCTGCAAGTGACGACGACAGTTCACCATTGCCATCTGCATGCGAGGCCACATCTTAGGGCTGCAAGTCACTGATATTCACCTACCTAGGGATATAAGCCCTATCTCCCACTGTGCAGATGAGAAACTGAGGTCCTGTGATGTGCTACGGTCACATCAGCTATATACAGCCCAGCCTGGAGTCACACCCATGTCTCTGGTGCCAAAATGTCTTGCACTCAAAGCCAGAAAAATCTTTGCACTGGGCCTGGCATGGTGGCACAAGCCTGCAGTCCCAGGTACTCAACAGGACCAGGCAGGAGGATCACTTGAGCCCAGGAGTTCAAAGTGAGCTGTGATGACAATACTGCACCCCAGCCGAGGTGACACAGCAAGACCCTATCAAAGAAAGAAAGAAAAGAGGAAAAGAAAAAAATCTGTAGGTAGGCACAGTGGCTCACACTTGTAATCCTAACACTCTGGGAAGCTGAAGCAGGTAGATTAGTTGAGCTCAAGAGTTCAAGACTCTCCCTCCCTCTTGGCTTAAGCAATAGCAAAACCCATCTCTACTTAAAAGGAAAAAAAGAATAAACTAGCCAGGCATTGTGGCTGGTGCCTATAGTCCCAGCTACTCAGGAGGTTGATGCAAGATGATTGCTAAAGCCCAAGAGTTTGAGGTTGCTGTGAGCCATAGAACTCTACCCAGGGTGACAGAGTCAGACTGTCTTAAAAAAAAAAACAAACCTTTGCATTGGTACCTGGAGCTTAGCGAACAGGGTATAAGAATGCAAACACCAATAGGAAAGAGGAGATGGACCCCTCTCCTGGATGTCCCAAAGGGTGCCCCAAGCTTCAGGGAGGCCACTGCTCCTCACACAGTCACTCAAGTTTACTGACATATGTCCATGAACAGGAGGGAGAGGAAGGTAAGTCCCCACCCCAGAGGGGTTCACATTCCAGTGGGAGAAAGGCGGACAGGAAATAAACGCGGCCATTTCAGCTCAGTGGGAGGGGTCTGGGAGGGGTGGCTATTTTAGATAGCATGGTCAGGATGGGCCTCTCCAAGGTGTCCTCAAGCAAAGACCAGAGTGATGGGAAGAAACCTGCCATGCTGAGACATGGAGAGCGAGCGAGGAAATGAGAGAGACCTAACACATGCCGAGGCCCTGGGGCAGGAGCTGGCAGCAGGCAGCCACCCTCAGCACAGACAGCACCAATAAACCTGAGGTTCCAGCTCTCACTGGCAGAAAAGCTAGACTGGGTTTAGGGGCCTGTAGACTCCCCTTAAAGGCAAAGGGCATGGAGAGGCAGACTAAACCATGAGGGCCTCACCACTCAAACACACACCTGCTTTGAGACCAAGGCATGGAGAAGGTGGTGGGGAAACAGCAAGCCCCACAGCTCCTAATCCATTAGCGCAGACACGGGCAACCCTGGTGAAGCCCGCTGTAGGGTCCAGCCCTGCAGCGCCTGCTACGTTTAAACTACAGTTGGTTATCGATTTAGATTCTACCTATGGCCTTATTCATTATCTAGGCAGATTAACCATTAAAAAGAATCCCTACAAACAGGATAGGAAGATTAAAAGAATCATTATCTCAAGGAGCGTTAACATCAAGTACAAATCAATTTCTGCATTAGACCACACCTGTATCTAACCTAGCATTCGGGTATAATGCACAAGAATTATGGGACATTTTAAAACCAAATGCTCCTAATCACAGCCAGCCTTAAGGGGCAGCATGGCTAGAGAATGACATCAGTAAAACCACAGGACAGACCACACGGCCTCTGAAACAATCTTCCTGGAGAGAAGGTCACTGAGACCAGGTTTGGCACCTGCTAGTTCAGGCTTCATTCAGACTACCAGCTGTGACATGTTGGGTTTGCCAACATGGGCAGGTCACAAAGATCTTCCCCTAGTGGCGTGGCAAAGCCAGTTCCCGTCCCCTCAAACTGTGAAATAATCAGGAATGTTGAAGCCAGCTCTAAAACCACAGGTAAGCTGGAAATCAGCCATTGGAGTATTTACAACACGGACATAGGCAAAGGCTACAATTCAGTGTATTGTTCTTCTACAGGGTCCATTATTTACCAGCACACCACTCCCCTAAAATCAGCCTCTATTATCCAGATAAAAACGCCAATCCAGAATTGAAGTCCTTGTGTCACTTGTGCTATGGAATTCATGGCTCTTCTCCAACACTGGCTTGGTGTGATGCTGAGTTAACCACGGAGAGCCTTCTACTCCTATCTGGTAATGATGCAGGGGTGGGCATACAAGCAAGCCAGTCCAAGTGAATTTTAAGATAGGGAAAAGTTATGCCCTAGAAGAGTTGTTTGGAGCCATTTCATAGCTGGAGGATGAGGCAGCCTTAGCTCAAAGGACAAAGAGGGACTAAAAGTAAGTGTTAGTTGATGACACTGTCTCTGGATCAAGCCATGCCAGATGTTTTCCTTCTCTCTGGATTTAAGTCATTTAAGTGTATACATCCATTTCATACTTAAAGACAACAGAGATGCATTTTCTTCCAAAGGAAAGATTCCTAACCAACACAAACCTGAAACCAAGTCTTTACAGTTTAGCCTTCCTTGCCTAACTAAATGGATTCATTAAAGTTCTTTTCAATTACTCAATCACTTAATAGCTTTGTTTGTACTCGCTCAAGCTTTTAAAGGAAAAAAAAACAACCAGAGCCACCCAGGGAAGAGCACTTTGAGTTTCACTGGAGCATTGAAATCTGTAGATGCTGAGGCACATTGTTGAACGTGCAAGTGTGAGCTGACAGCAGAGGGGATTAATGTGTTCCCCACTGCTCCCATTTCATCCCCCAGGTGCCATTTCAGATGCTTTCTGGCCCCAATCAAAAGTCACAAAAACACACATCTCCACAACTGGAGTGATGCCAGTTCTTAGGGAGTAAGAAAGCCTATTAGCCTAAAGTCTGTTAACAAAGACCATTGTCAGGAAAGGGGACGCCCCGCCCTGTCTCAAACATAACATTATACAAAGCAAGAGCTGGGGGGAAAACCCTCAGGGTCCTCTAGTCAAGAACAAGGGTAACAGTCTCCAGGGCATGTGATTTATTGCAGGTCACAGCACCTCAGGACAACTGGACATCCCCATGGTGAGGACCTCCAGCTCCCATGCAAACAGACAAGTGTGGGTTTGCCGAAAGTATCCCCTGTCCCTGCTCCTGGAGGGCCAGCCTTACTTAGCCCATGTGATCCCCACAGGGTACACGCATGCCCACACACATGTGCACAGGTAAGCACACTCACACGGTGTAGAAAGACCAAAGGCATCGCAAAATGTAAGCAGTGATTATCACTGAGCAGATACATCACTAATTATTTCCTTAATGTTTGCATTATCTTTATTTTCTGAATTTTCTATAGTAACCAAGAGATGGGAAAAAGTCCTCAAGGCCGTCAGGAAGAGCAGGTCTTGTGTGCTGCTCATGGGAAAGAAATAGACGTAAACTCTCATTTATCAAACACTTTAAAAGCATGTGATTTTTGACCCAGAAATTTTTATAAATTTTATTTAAGGGCTAATGATGGACACAACTGACTCGTCCTTTAGAGTTACACACATAATGCATTCACTGTTAAAAGAAAATTGATAAACATGAAGAAAAACTACATGATACGAAACATCCCCCCAAAATACAGTCAGTTCTAAACTGCATGTTCTAAATACCCCAGGAAAATAAAATCCCAGCTATAAACATCAGGATTTAGTCATAAAAATTTTGGTGGGAAATGCTTATGGGTGGTTTAAATTTCTAAATTATTTCTTGCTCTTTTAAAAGTTTTCTATAGCAACCATGTATGACTACTAATCATAAGCTAGCAAAATAAAATCTAAAATTACTATAATTTTAAAAAGAAATGGGACACAGACAGTGATTTCTGCAGTGCAGAGTTCAACCTGCTGGGAAGCTGACCAGCATCTTCCACACTATGTGGCCGTGTGAACTCTATGGCAACGTGGACTCTGATTCTCCAGGACTCTGTGACCTGAGAGCTGCTGGAACAGGTGTCCCGGCTTCCTACCCTTTCTCAGCTGGTGGCTCAGCCAGGAACAGGTGAAGAGGTAGGAGAAAGGGGGCCATGTGTGAGAGTGTAAACCCAGCCTCCACACCGAAGAACCCAGGATTTGGGGTCTGCTGCTCCAAACATTCATTTCTTCCTCATAGGCGAGACCAATGCGGTGCTCCCAGCTCCTGCCACTCCTCTCTGTGCAGTGACTTGGAGGTCCAGGCCCCTCCCTCAGGTCTGAGGTCCTCTCCATGCCCAGCTCCTCTGACGCTGACCAGAATGAGTCTGTGGCCACCCAGCTCCAAGGGCTGCTGGAAACCAGCCCCTTGGCTGAGACATGGACCCCACAGCCTCTCCATGCTAAGGGTGAACTCCAAGGGGAACAGCCTACTGTTTTTGACAGAGAGCAAGCACAGGCCACCTAGGAAACCCCAAAATGATGGATACCCTTTACCAGGGTGATCAACATCTGAAAGACAAACTCACCCTGTCTTGCCCTGAAAGTCCCATCAGCCCTGGGAAAATCAGGAATGCAGGTATCCCCTGACCTTTGGCCAGCAGACTGACCAAAACAGCAGCTATAAAAGGGGGGGGGGGGGGCCTGAGGCCAAGCAATCCCTTTCCCAGAAGAGAACAGAGGTACCAGGGACCCTGTTCCCCTAGGAAAAGCCACTGTGTTCCCTTAACCCACAGTCCCAGGGAAGTCCAAGGCAAATCTAAGAGCAAAAACAGGGGGTACACAGAGCAAATTATTGGAGCAGCAAAAACCAAACATAAAGACACACCCAGTAGGGCGGCGCCTGTGGCTCAGTGGGTAGGGCACCAACTTCATATACCGAGGGTGGTAGGTTCGAACCCAGGCCTGGCCAAACTGCAACAACAAAAAAATAGTCAGGCATTGTGGCAGGCGCCTGTGGTCCCAGCTACTCTGGAGGCTGAGGCAGGAGAATAGCCTAGGCCCAGGAGTTGGAGGTTGCTGTGAGCTGTGTGACGCCACGGCACTCTACCAAGGGTGATAAAGTAAGACTGTCTGTACAAAAAAAAAAAAAAAACAACAACAGACACACCCAGTAAATGTGGGGCAAATCCTGGACTGATTCTGACTGCTTGTGCAGGGAGACCCAGTGAGGCCTGCAGGCAGCAGAGGCAGCATCTATACGGAAAAGCGCCTCAGCTGCTTGGCTTGGCAGGCAGCGTGCAAGGTGTCCACAGGGTATGTATGTGCCCTTCACAGGCAGTGAGCTTTCACATACCCACCTCCCCCAACAGCTGCTGGTTCCATTCTTAAAAACCGCCAGGGAGGTCGGAGCATCCTTCTGCAACGTGCCACGGCTCCCAGTCTGGGGCCCTAAATAGAACTGCTCTTAGCACCACATCTGCGTTCCTCCTCTTGCACACAGCCTTCTGATGCTGCTGCCGCTTGTCAAATGCGAGCGTTGCACAGCACGTGGTCCCCTTTACCTGTGGATTCAGCCAGGAGCCCTCCCACAGGCCCCTGCCCGGGCCCTGCCCCCGCCTCCCCACAGAGCTCCGTGTCCCTCCTGCAGCAAACACAAGCCTATCTGTTTCCGAGAGTGCTCTCCCATCTCAGCATTTGAAATTCATCGTGAAGCCTTCTGAAAATGGTGCTTTCAAACACAAACTCTGACCTGAGGGCCTTTGCCAGGAAAGCCCAAACTCAGTCCAATTGTCTTAAGACCACTTTCAATAATTCAGTAAACAAAGGAGGGATTGAGTTGTTTTCTTAATTGATCGTTGTTTTCTAGGGGCCAAAGGGGAGTGACAGGGGAGATATATTTCCCTTCAAAACAAGCAATCGCTTCTGTAATTTAAATTAGGCCTGTGCTCTCAAAGAAAATTGCCAGTAATAAATGCAAGCCCGCTGACCTGGGAAGAAAATATCAAAGAGATTTCTCTTGAACAAAAATTTACACAGCCTTGTTTAAAAAAAAAAAAAAAAGCTGCTTTGTAAATGTCATAGGAAGGATGCTAGGCAGACGATGAGGAAGCTTCAGGACACGCTTATTTCTGTTAAGAGAGAAAGGCTACAACCTGGGTCCCGACTGAAGGTCCACCCTGGGCTTCTCAGCAGCATCTCTCCTTCCAAGGAAAGCTTCTCAGCGTCAAGCTTTTTGGAGGGGATTATTGGCATTATGGATCCCACAAAGATCAGCATCTTCTGATCTCACTCGGAGGGAGACAGAACGGCAAATGGGCTCAGCCAGCCTTGCCTCTGGGCCACATGCTGTGGGAGGCGCAGCTGAGAGCACTGCAGGGTGCTCAGAAAGGTTCCAGAACACAAATTGTTACAGTGAAATGAGGAATTACAATAACACAGGTGGGGCCACACCAAGGGCAGGGGGCCACACCAAGGGCAGGGGTCCACATTTACAGGGCTCTCCCCACGTTCAAGGCAGTCCCTTTCTCCCCACTGCTCCCGTTAAGCAGGTGACATAATCATTCCCTCCTCATAGATAAGTAAACTACGGCAATGCTGAGGTTGAGTTACTTATGCACAGTTGGACAGTTAAGAAGCAGATGAGCCTGTGCTCAAACTGACATGGTCAGTCTCAGCCCCCAGGCTCACCCACAGCACTGCCCATCCCCAGCACAGCTGTTCCTAGGCTAAGAGAAATGCAATGGTGAAGCCAGAGGAGACAACATCATCATATGAATGAAAGCTGGAGAGAGCTGGGGATCAAGCGATCCTCCTGCCTCAGCCTCCAGAGTAGCAGGGACTATAGGTACCACCACAATGCCCAGCTGATTGTTCCATTTTTAGTAGAGATGAGGTCTTACTCTTGCTCAGGCTGGTCTCAAACTCCTAAACTCAAGAAATCCTCCACCTTGGCCTCCCAGAAACAACACAAATTTATTGTCTCAGTTGTGGATACTGGAAGCCCGAGTCCAGGTGTCAGCAGTTGTTTTTTGGGGGGGTTGTGACAATCTGTTCTGGCCTTCTCCTGACTTCTGGTAGCCTCAGGTGTTCCTTGGCTAACAGGGGACATTCACCTATGATCTATTCGTTTTGGATCAGGGCACATCCTAATGCTCCATCTTAACCTGATACCTGCAAAGACCCCATTTCCAAAAAAGGTCACATTCACAGATACCAGGGGTTAGGACATCCACACCTGGGGGAGATACAGTTCAGCTCATAACAGCCAGGAAATAAAGAAGAGGAAACCCCCATACACACTGCAAGATGGCTAGGAGAGAGAAGAAGCTTCAAGTGTAGTGAGGTTAAAAGTGACTGGATATTCTAATACCTAAACTGAGTGTCTGGGGAACAACAGAGAGGGATATTCCTTGTCTGAGCAAAGTTGATGGCATCCACCTGTGACTTCCTCTAAGGCGACAAGGCAGAAGCAGCCTGCAGAGAGGGCTGGGCAGGGGCAGTGAGGGTATGAGATAAAATCTGATTGTTCCTGTTGCTCACCCCGACAGCTTTAACTATCTTTCATGAAGGGTACGATCTCCGATCTCTGATGTTACTGGGAAGCTGCTACTCCATTTGTTGTTTTTTAATTTCCCTTTTTAGCATATTTTTTTAATCTGGCTTTAAATACACCTGTACTGAGAATATTTTAAATTAGAGGACAGCTAGACAGACATGGCCAAGCCATTGTCCACAGGTGTGTCTGAGCAGGAACGGAGTTTAGCAACATGGTGCTAAGCCCCAAGGTGCTTGCTTTGTCCCTATCCTCACCCCATGGCTCCATCTGACTTTCTCAGTCCTTAAAGATTTCACTGACTAGGACAGATGCCCTGGCCAGAGAGAGCAGCTGCGTATAGGGAGCAGCACCGGGAGCCTGCGGTGGGCTGGTGAGGTCAGCGCTGGAGGAGGGAGAACCTGTACAGGCCCAGAGCTTGAATTTTGACATCACTGGCTCCCTGAGTCCAGCTTCGACCAATTCACTAACTATCCTGGCCCCTCCCACTCACCCCTGCGAGGTGCTGTCCAGCGGCTTCTGGTCCTGAAACTAAGGCATTTGGGCTATCTCTGCCAAACTAAGTTATTTGGGCTATCTCTGCCACGGCACACCCCTAACTTCTGTGGGCAAGGACACAAATCTTACAATCTGCATCTGTATACTTGCAATCGATGCAAACACTCTCACGTAGTCTCTGTCCTGCATTTGGAGAAGATGCAGCCATTTCCACTGTGAAAAAAAAAAAGCCAACAGACAACATTTGGAGAAAAGGAGATGAGGAGAATCATATTTCACTGAGTAAATTGACAAAAGGTCAAAAAGCTTGATCTTGGCTGCTGATGTGCTTGGTCTGAAAGCTAAACTGCCATTTAAATATTTATAGCCAAGCACTGTAACTGCAGCCTACGGCCGCTCTGAGTCCACAAGGCGCAAGGTTGGGCCCGTTTATGAGAAACAGTCAAGCTCCCTTCCGAGAGAGGCTGGGCAGCATTTGTACTTAGGAGGATTCTTCTCCTGCTACCAAACATTCACTGCTACGTCTTAATCCTCAAAGAATAGGAGAGACAGTCCTTGTGCTTGGTGGGTTACAGACCAGAGGTACCAAGTACACATAGGAGAAAGTGCTTAAACTCTCTGGTGCTGGCACATGTTCCTTTGGTCCGCACCCTGCTGAGCCTCCAACTCTCCAAAATTCCACCATAAGAGCTCCCCCATCCCCCAAAACCATTCCCATCCCCCTCTGTGGGAAACGGCAGAAGGTTTGTATACAGTCTGATCAGGAGTGGGCTCCCCCTCCGCACCTGGTGCTATCCAAGAGAAAATTATTCAGGCCATGAGCATGACTTTAAGTTGCCTAGTAGGCACCTTTAAAAAAGTAGAAATAGAATTTAACAACAAACTAGATACATCCAAAATATCAGTTCAGCAAATAAGATAAAAACTCTTAATGCTATTTTGCATTCCTTTTCTCCTACTAAGTCTTCAAAAACCAGTGTGTCCTTTATCATTATGTATTTCTGTTCAGACAAGCTACATTTCCAGTGCTTGGTGGCCACATGGACTCCTGTGTGGGGCAGGAAGCTCTAAGATACGGGACAAGAATGTGAATAGATACAAGAATGGGAATAGTGCTTTTGGGTTTAAGAAAAGAGCAGCTGCTGATATTAAACATCTGGAAGACCTCAGGAAGCACTGGCTCCTGGGCTTGGTAAGTGGGATGTAAACATGCCCAAAGATTTTGCTTCCAACCCCCCACTCTTCAGGCTCTACACATCTCCTCTCTGGCATCTTATGGGAACCTCCCCACTCTCATGCAGGTGCCACATAGACAGCAGAGCTAAGGTAAATGGGGTCCTTGAGAAGGGGCACAAGATGCCCGTGGAAACTATTGTAGGGAAAAGTGGGACTTGAAATGGGGACATGAATATGTTCATGATCTCCAACAAGGCTGGGAGCTCTGAGGCTCTCATAGCTCCAAGTCAGAAAACAGTCGTGATGTTTACAATGGTGAACACAGACTTCAGCTGCCTCAACTCTGGAACCAGGGACAATCTCTCCCCCAGCAGGAAAGGAGTAACCTCACCTGTGACCCCAGCTCTGGAGCCAGCAGGAAAGGAGTAACCTCACCTGTGACCCCATGCAGGCCTCCACCCCAGGTTCAACTCTGGTGTGGCCAGGAGGGCCTTTGCTGGCACCTGTTTCTTTGAGCACTTAAAGTTAGGATACCAAGAGTCCGTGTAAATCCATGTACAACTTCCTGAAAAAGCCCACCAGTGTTCTTTAAAATATTGCTGTTGAACAAAACCATACAGTGGGGAAAGGACACATTACTCAATAAATGGTGCTGGGAGAATTGGAGAGCCACAGGCAGGAGGGTGAAACTGGATCCCTAATCCCTCTCTCTCATCATAAACAAAAATTAACTGAAGATGGAGTAAAAACTCAAAGGTAATACCAGAAACTATTAAAAATGCTAGAAGGAAACCTAGGAAAAACTTTTCTGGACATTGGCCTAGCCAAAGAATTTGTGACTAAGACCCAAAAAGGAAATGTAACAAAAACAAAAATAGACGAATGGGACTTAACCAAAAAGCTTCTGCATAGCAAAAGAAATAAGAGTGAATAGATCACCCACAGAGTGGGAGAAAATATTTAAGAACTATGTATCTGACAAAGGAGACTAATATCCAGAATCTACAAGGAACTCAACAAGAAAAACACAACCCCATTAAAAAGTGGGCAAATGACATGAACAGGCATTTTTCAAAGGACATACAAATGGCCAAATATGGAAAGACATTCAACATCAATAAATAGAAATGCAAATTAAAACCACAATGAGATACCATCTTACTCCAATTAGACTAGTTATTAAGAAGTCAAAGGATAGATGTTGGCATGAATGCAGTGAAAAGAACACTGATAAACTTTTTGTGGAAATGTACGTAAGTACAACCTCTGTGAAAAGCAGCATGGAGATTTCTCAAAGAGCAAAAAGTAGACCTATCATTAGATCCAGCAATTCCACTACTGGGTACACATGTCTACCCAAAGGAAAAGGACTCATATCAGAAAGACACCTGCATTCATTTACTGGAGCACAATTCACAATCAGAAACATACAGAATGAATCACAGATCACAATCACAAAGATATAGAATCAAACTATGGATACATAGTTTGCATTTGAATTTAGCCCAATCACTGAATTCTGTATTTCTCACCTACATCATTTGCAGGTGGCCCTCCTTTCTGAAAGTATCCTGCAAGATTGCCTCCTCCCAGAGCTTAAGATATCTGAGCCCAATATTTTGTCACTTGAAAAGACAATGTTTACCATCTACTGAGAGCCTTCGACTGGCACATATTGTCTCAAGTTCGATAGAAGATTGTCTGCACAGTGTATATATGTATTTGAGAATTTCCCCGTCCTTTGGTATCAGAAGCTGGGGTAGTCTGCTACCACTCTGATTTATATTCCTTTGCTTGTGATTCATCTGGGAGATGTACAAACAAAGAATAAAAATAAAGCAAACATCTCTGAAAACCTTTATGATCTCTTTGTCACTATTGAAATAAATTTCATAGCAAAACTAAAATAAAAGTCACTGCTGGCTGCTGATAAAACATAAGCCTCAAGGTCAGGTAGACTTGTATTCAAATACATTACCCACTTACAAGTCACACGATGTTGAAAATTGAACATCTCAGAGTCTCCATTTTTTTATCTTAAAACCAGGAATGCAGTGATGGCTGTTTGCTATCTGTATTCCAAATGCCTGGCTTCCTCTCTCTATGGCAAGGACTCCTCCTCCTCTGGGGCCTAATCTATCACCCCTCAACTGAGTCCAGAACACCTGGGTCCCCTGGGTGGTTAGGGTCAATTTTGTGACCAGGCCTTAGCCAATCAGAGCATCTCATTCTCTTGGGCACAGTGATTGACTCAGGGCTAGGCACACAAGTGAGGCTGGTCTAATCATAATTAAATAACCTCAGCACTGCTGAGGGAATTGAATGGAAAGGCTCCTTTCCACAGACCTCTTGCATGGGAGGACATGAGCTCTTTGGCTGAGAAGTACAGAGATGCCAAGGGTCTCTGCATAGCACTTGGGCTCCTGAAGCATCGCAGGTCACACAACCCTTTGTATGGACTAGGAGGAGGTACCAGAGTGGGACAGCAATCTTACAAGGCAAATAGACCTACAGAGGCCGAGATAGGCACAGCAGGCTTCAGTGAGTACAATGACAGAGCTTATGTAATCACACACAGCCACCCTCTCATGCCCAGCCTCTGGACAGGTCAGCCTCATGACCAACAAATTCCTCTTCATGCTTGCTTATAGTTTGGGCTGGATTTTCCTATCATTAACAACTGTATGGATCACAATTGATACAATAACTACCATCTGTAGTTTAAATAAAGTAAAATAGATAAAAACCACAGCCTTGGACCTGTCAAGGTAATTACTTCATAAAGATTCATTTCTCATCACTATCACAGAAATGAAGGTTCTAGAATTCTGGAAGTGTGGTCTGTGCTCCCTCATCCCCATACTATTTCTGTGTCAGGTAGGTAAGACCCTTAGAATCCCAGAATCTCACCTGCTAGGACCAAATACTGTGGTCTCACCTGCTTGGGAGGAGAGGGCTATGCCAGCCGCTCCCCATGAGCCCTGCCAGCCCTCAGTCATTGTGCAGACCATGCTAGCTCCTGCTATCCTGGACACTCCCTCTAGTCCTCTCACAAGATCTGGATTCCCTTCTCAGATAAACGCCCTAAACTCCATCCTTAAGCCTGCCTGCAGGTGACCTGTCACTCTCTAGGGAGAGGCTGGTCTGGAGCAATTCCCACAGTGTGAGGGCCACGTGGGGAGCGTGCACAGTCTGAGCCCTCATCTCCTGCTTGGCCAGGCTACCTGTGTACGTCTACTGGGCCAGCTTCAACACTGAGCCACCTGGGATGCTTTCACAAGTCTGGACATGCAGGGTACTCTATAGACCAACTAGTCAGAATCTCTGGGGATAGGGGAAAAAGCACTTACATATTTTAAAACCATGCCAGGTGCTCTCAATGTGCAACCAAATTCGGAACTACTACCTTAAACCAGCAGATGCTGGCACAGCAGGAGGAAGGGAGGGAGGGTTGGGTTCATGCCGTGTCAAGAGGACAGCAGAGTAAAGGAGAAGGGAAGGCTGGAATACTGAGGTTGGGGGTCAGGTGTCTCTCCTCCTGCCCTGCCACCCATCCTGAAGATAGACAGGAGATGGCCCTGCCAAAGCACAGTGTGACAGTTTGAGACAGAGGTTGGAACCTGTCAACAGAATTTCTCTGGCCTTGGATAGATTCAAATCTACATGTCTAACCAAAATAACAACAACAACAAAAATAGTGACTTCAGTGGGGGAAGTTCAGCAGACAAACAGTTCTCATCCCTTAAAATTGCCTTTTTCCATTAAAAATGGGCAGGAACATGACAGAGTGAAAATTAGATTTATAAAGTAGTAAAATGTATTAGATAAACAATTCTCAAAAAAAAAGGGGGGGCATAAAAATGCCCCTCGAAGGGAAGACATGTCCAACTTCACCTATAAATGAAAACTACACTCGGATACTCGCAAATTGGTAAAAACTACCAAGTCTAGCAACATACTCCGTGAGACAGGTGCTCTGCAGGGCGGGCCCACAAAGCTGCCCCATGCATCAGCCTCCCGACCCAGAAATCCCACACCCAGGCATCTACTCTCAAGATATATAAAAGACATATGCACGAGGTGGTTCCACACAGTTTTGTTAGTAACTATGAAATATCAGAAAAGGCTTACATCTGATACATAGAAAAGTATTCGAATAAATTGTGGGGCCTTCACAGAGCAGAGGACCCTGCAAGACACGAGAAGGGGGAAGACCTTTCTCAACAAGATACAGTTATTTCCAGGATACACTGTGGATTTTTGGTTTTTAAATAATTTGTTGTAATTGACAAAGATTGTGTCTAACAAGTTTTTTTGCAATATATATATTGTAGAATGGCTAAATTGAGCTAATAAACATATGCATTACTCTGTGTGGCATTTGTGGTGTGAACACTTAAAACCTACTCTTAGCAACTTTCAAAAATACAGTAGATAGGTATTTACTGTAGTCCTGCTGTAGTCCAGCGGATCCCTTGGACTCATTCCTCCTAACTGAGCAGGATATATTGTTAAACGCACAAAACCAAGTTAACACAAGACCATTTAGAACATGCTACTTTAAGTATAAAAGGAAGGAAAGAAAATATACATGGATATGTTCATTTGTGCACAAAAGAACACAAAGAAGGATAAGGCAGAAATGAACAAGACTGGTTATCCATGGACAGTGGATCAGAATGGACGGGATGGGGAGTTAGGAGGAGTCAAGAGAAGAGACGCTGCCCTGGGAATTGCTCCTAGATAGGGCTGACCTGGAACCTGGGTCATGTTTCAGACTGTATTTGTTATCTATTACTGAGCAAAAAGTTATCCCAAAGACTTTGCAGCTTAAAACAATGAACACTTATTATCTTATACAGGGCCAGGAAGCCAGGGGTCTCACAAGGTGATAGTTGCCACAGGGGCTCAAGCTTCTGCTCTTGGCAAGAATCTACAATTTCTCACCATAGAGGCCGCTCCATCTCACCTTGGGACATGGCTTCCCCCAGAACAAGTGGGCTGAGAGGGAAAGGCAGAAGGTGGAATCCAGTCATGTTTATAAACCTAGTCCAGGAGATAACAGACCATTTCTTTTCCTACACGCTGGTGGCCATGCAGACCAAGCTGGCACGATGTGGAAGGCTGCCCCAGAGGTGATCCACATGTGTGCACCAGGGCATGGGAGCCACAGGATGGGGACATGGGCCCTAAAATGGCAAACAGACGCAGATGAAATGAGCTGCATTTCAGTGAAAACATAACCACTCTCTCAGCCTAAAGACAAAAAGAACTGTGAATATTGAACCCTACTTATTAGAATCAAGCAGATAAATACATATATTGGATAAAACGGAATCCAGGTTTCTCACTGTCAGGAAAGGGAGTTAGAAAATTGGAAAGGAGAAGCTGGGATGAAGCCTGTAGAGTTAGATTGGAATTGAAAGCCTCACACAGAGATAAGTAGATCTGTAGATAGACTTGGAAATAGAAACATAGAAATAGACACAGACACACACAAACCCCAGCCTGACTGTCTGCTGAGAGGTCCTCGGAGGAGTGACAGCCAGGCTGTAATGAGCACATGAGCACTCAGATCTTGATTTCTAAATATTCTTCACCAAAAAAAAAAAAAAAAAAAAAGAACCAAAGCCTCTTTCAAGAAATGGCTAGTTTCAGAGCCCACACAGAGAAAGTACAAGGTGATCCTGGAGCAGCTCACTGTGCTAGAAAGTAAACAAGGACTCGAGTGACACACGACAGCCACTTGTCAAAAAGACATGGGAATCCATTTTGAATGAGTTCCCAATGGCCCTTTAAGCGTCAAAAGGATTGATTTAACCATTAAAAGTAAAATAAGGATCTATTAATCCATACTGATATAAAAGATAGATATACAAAAATTGGGAGGAAGAAGAAAGCTTTTCCTTACAGAGGATAAGCCGACTAACAAATATTCAAGGAATGATAGAAAAAAATCACCATTTTGTAACTATCACAGCAGTTACCAATCTGAACAAGCATTATCAGTGGAAGCTAAAACAAACATGTAAGAGTTTGGTGGGGAACGGTATTTACATGGACTCACTGAACCTCTGCACAAATTACATGCTAATTTTAACAGCAGAAAAATCCAACCACCTGACCATTATTAACACCCTCAGTATCCTGGCCATGGGAAATGGGTTTCCTGATACTTTACCAGGCGTCCTCAAACTACGGCCTGTGGGCCACGTGCAGCCTGCCTAGGACATTTATCCGGCCCTCCGGGTGTTTTTGTCACCACTACCTGTCCTGCTTAGCAGCCAACTCATCCCGGGGCCCACAGTCCGGCCCTCCAACGCTCTGAGGGACAGTGAACTGGCCCCCGTTTAAAAAGTTTGAGGACCCCTGCTTTAAACTGATAGAGGCAAGTCCTCTCTGCTGTATCCCCTACCCAGGGGGAGAAAATTTATA
>NW_003852645.1:454200-487558 GCF_000181295.1 Otolemur garnettii | reverse complement strand
ATCACAAGTAAATATAAGACAAATCCTCCATGAGAAACAATCTGCAAAGTAATTGACTTATATGCTCTAAAATGGTCAAAGGATAAAGAAATGCCAAGGAACTGTTAAAGGCCATCAATGAGATGACTCAACCAAATGTGACAGGTGGTCTTGGATTGGATCCTACAGGGGAAAAAAGCCCCACACACCTAGAAAAGACCTTACTCTTTCAAAATCTTCTCATTTTGATTATTTCACCATGGCTTTGAAAGAGTCTATTCTTGCTCTTAGGAAAAGGTAAACTAAAAATAAAGCCCTAAACCCCACCCACGATTGACTGAGTGGACCCCATCTCGGCCAAACTGAGTTCTCAACCAGGAAGGGGAGGATGGACACGTCCCATTACACCCTGACCCTTTTGAAATTTAAACACGAAAATCAACCAGCATTAATGCTAAAATGAAGATTGTAAAACTGACAAAACCGTGTTCGTGGCAGTAAGATACTAAGTTATAAGCAGGACCTAATGCCATGCAGGGTGAAGGTTAAGTCACCTGCAGGCCATGACGTGCTCAACAGGTCACTGGGAGTGGGTACACTGTGGCTCGTTCTATGATTAACAGACTTCCTTAACCTAACTTAGACATTCCTTCCTGCTGACTCCAAATTTTTAGACAAAGTTTAACTCTCTCAACCAATTGCCAGTGCCCTTCCTTTCTGAGCTGAGCCAATGTATATACACTTCCACGTATTATACCTGCCATTCCGGTCTCCCTAAAAAGTATGAAACCAAACTACAACCTGACCACCTCGCACTTAAATCAAGCCTTCTTAGCTTGCTGTATCTCCAGGCAGAGGTCACTCCTATTAGCTCAGAATAAACCTTTAAGACCATTTTATAAAGCTGTTTCTTTTCTTTAACAGAAATATATGCTAAAGCACTTAGGGGTGAAGAAAGTAGTGCATCCACAACTTTCTCTGGGATCTCACTCCTTTTATCCTCTCTTTCTCTGAGCCAACTGAGATTGAGTTTTAGGGGAGAGAAGGATGGTGCTACCAAGACAAGCTGTGAGTAGATCTTCACAGGAGTGCGGGTCTCCTCTCTCAACTTTCTTGTAAGTTTACACTTACGTCAACACAGAAAGTATTCACCTTCTGATAAAACTGATACTAAAGGCTTTAAAATAAACAAACACAGAAGCACGTCTGGTAAGCTGTTATTTTATCAGGACTCAGCTAGGGATGTGAAAGCAGAGACTCTCACAAGAAGAGATTCTGCAAGGAGGCCCCTAGTGTCCAATGGGGCTTGGCATTAGTCAGGAAGCCCTGGAGGGCTGTCTGCCTACCAGCCAGCACTGTCCTAAGCTGCTCAGCCACTTAAGGCTCTTATTTTATCTTGATGTTCAGACAGGACTACTTGGGAAGACAATGTTTTGGTCCAAAATACCAAATTGTCAATAATATCCAAGGAATCCCAGTTTCACTGCTGCCCACCATGGTCCAATTCTGTGTGTCCCTTGTAGAATAGGTGGCACATAGAAGTCAACTCAATAATAGGGAAAGAGAAAGTGAGTCAATCACACCCATGTAATTAAGCTCCAATAAGAACTGCGGACACCAAGGCTTAAGGGAGCATCTTTGCCAGTCATAGATGAAGATGGTGAGGGGTTCTGAGGACACAGGGCCTTTGAGTTTGGGGCCTTGCCAGACCTTGCCTAGCCAAAGGTGATGGTAATGACGCGAGCTAACATCTGAGGAGGCAGCACTGGCCAAAGGCCCTGCAAACAGCATCCCACTTAGCCCCTGTGGGCAGCACTTCCCTAGTGTCCTAACTTTATAGACGTGGAACCCGCATCTCAGGAGACACAGATCTGAGATTGGGGTCCACACAGCACAGACTCAGAGGACATACACAAGAAGTGGGCATAGTCTTGTGCCCTGTGGTAAAGGTAGAGAAGGAGGTGCCATGGCTGGGTCTGGGACACACGCAGCCTGGGAACCACTGCGGACCACAGGGAAGAGTGTTCTGGGGGGAGGAACAGCTTAGGCCAGGGCCCAGAGGTGGGAAGTGGCACAAGAACGTGGCAAGATGCACTTGGCCGAAGCAGGGAGAGTGCACTCGGGCTGAGGTGCTGCTCACAGCAGAATGTGCACACAGCAAGTGCTCAGTGAATATGGAATAAAAACGTTTAAAAACTGGGATATTAAGTTAGACATAAAAAGCTAAGACCCAAGGGGAGATGTACCAAGATACTGGAAGTCTCCTCAGTACCTTGTGACCAGAATAAACACACTTTAACAGGATTCTTTCTAAACAGTATAGACAGATTAGAAAAATCATTCCAGAAATGTGCCATTCCCTCACCTGAGGTACCTTCCTCAGGTGTTCAGAGGGCCAGTTCCTCATCAATAGGATCTCAGCTTCAGTGTCACCCACAGCCAGTGCCACAAAGCTGGCTGACCCGACACCCATTCCCAACACCTTCCTCTCATGCTGCCCCCACTAGAGCAGTGGTTCTCAACCTTCCTCATGCCGCCACCCTCTAATACAGTTCCTCATGCTATAGTGACCCCCAACCATAAAATTTTTGTTGCTACTTCACAACTATAATGTTGCTACTGGTATGAATCATAATTTAAATATCTGATATGCAGGATGGTCTTAGGCAACCCCTGTGAAAGGGTCATTCAACCCCCAAAGGGGTCACGACCCACAGGTTGAGAACCGCTACACTAGGAGAGACAAAAGGATAAGGACTAAATCTCCCTCCCGCCACGTGGCTCAGATCCACCCACCAGCTCAGTAGTCTGAAGAAGTTTCTAAAAGTTTCTGACTTCCTGACAGAAGGGCTAGATGGGGCTAGTGCCATCTTTCCCACCACGAGCGCAGATGTGCTGGAGCTGCAGCAGCCATTTTGTGACCTTGAGGGTAAACCACCAAGAGTCTCTGGCCCTGCACCAATGCCAGTGGCTACCTGCTGTCAGATTTCTTATTAAGAGGCAATTAAGAACAGTGCCTGTGGCTCAAGAAGTAAGGTGCCCGCCCCATATACTGGGAGTGGCAGATTCAAGCCCAGCCCCAGCCAAAATGGCAAAAAAAAAAAAAAAGAGGCAATGAAATCCCATTGTCTGTCACAATGAGTCAAATTTTCTTGAGACTATAATTCCTAATTAATCTATTTCCCCACCCTAGAAGACATCCCTAAAGACTAGTCTCAAGCCCTCCCCTCCGGACATCTCTACCATGTTTCTCTAATTTCCCTTGTTCCACAAACTAAAAAGTCTTGTTAATTTATTGGCTCTCCTCCCCCCACCACCACTGGGACACAAGCCCCATGAGGTCCAGAAGACACTGTCTTATTTATTAGCATGTCACCCATGCCTGGAACTCTGTGGATGAAAAAGGGGCCCTGCACACACCACCAAAACTCTGGTCTAGATGAGTATTTGCTACACAGGGTTCTCCTGGGCATCACAGGACATTCTGCAGCACCCAGCTTCTATCCCTCACCCCCAGGAATAACCAAAAATGTCTCCAGATGTTACCAGTGGCTCCTGGGGGAAAATAACCCAGTTCATAATTGATGATTTAATAAATGAGTTTAGTAACTGTCTGAATGGCCTTCTCCAAGTGTGCGCAAAAATGACGCAATATTGAAATGTGCTGGCAGATGAGAAACACTGGCAAAAAAACTCCACTTAGAAGAAAAGCATTTATTGTCAAATGAAATCACATGACATCACGTCATGGAGCAGCATCTTCGCTTATTTGTCTTCAGGCATAATTTGAGATGTGATATGATATGACTTCAGGGAAGAAAAACAGTCACATTCTTAATTTCCCACCTCCGATGGAAGCTTCAAATTCCAGAGATTAGTGATGGCTGGACAACTCAGAATGTGCCTCCAAGTCTCAGCCGATGCTCTGAGAGTTCTAAGATAATTCCTTTTAAACCCTCAAATCCCTCACTAAAAATGCACTGCTCTAATTCTAAGGAAATTGCCACAGATGGAGACAGAAATAAATATGTGCTCTTGGCCAGGTCTGGCTCTCACAATACGACTCATTAAATCAATTAAATCACTTGCTTGGCAGGATTATTTATGGAAATAAGAAATCGTTTTCCATCAGCAAGTTTGAGGGTGGCTAAACACCATCTTCAAATTGGTGGGCTGAATCAAGCTCATGTTCACATATTTTGGATGAAAATTAAACCTTAAATTCAATTAAAACCTTAAATGTTATGAGGGATCTTTAACTCTCCCAAGTACTTTCACATCGACTCAAGACCTTGCTGCTCCAGGAGCAGCCCTGCAGTGTCTCCTTTGCAGAGGGAAACCTGAAGCACGTGGCTCACCCAAGCTGCCAATTAAGCAAGAACCAGAACTCCAGATGTTGACAGAAAAACCTACACAGGGGTCAGAAACACAGAAGCCGAGATGGTTGGCAGGTGCCGTAGAAAACAAAAGCTGCACTTCCATGCAAGCTGGCTGCAGCCACTCAAATAGGATGGGAGCACCTCACCCTGTCACTCAAGCCTCTATTCTATCAGAAATCTGAAATATTACAGGATTCTTCATGCTCTTAGTTTTTAACATTGGCAACCAATTCAAAATTGAAAACACACCATGTCTGCGGGCCTTATCAGGGCATTTAGAGCAACACTCAGACCCCACGCATTCCTCTCCCCACATGTTTTTGTTCCTAAAGAGGTTGTTTCAAGTTACATCTGTCTTCTCACTTAGGGATTTGTGCTGCACGTTTCTCAAGGGACCTCCTCACAGACCTTTGTGTCACTTGGGCCAGACCACTGGTTAAGAAACATCTCCACCATTTTATTGTCCCCCTCTGCAAAGAGCAACGACGCACATCCTGCACCCCTCACGGGGCTGTCAGATTGCAGGAAGCCACCAACTGGAAGGCACGGAATGCCAGAAGTGTGGCCCAGACAGAACCATGAGACCATCCATCCTGCATGAGGAATAAACACCACACAAAGGCCCAAATAGCGGGGTCAAGTCGCTCTGCTGGGCCTAATGGTTGGAAAGATCGAGAAGGAGTCATACATTAAATCACTGATGAGATTACAGACCTTTGCAGTACCAGGAGAGGGACCAAGGCTGCCAAGACCGGGACCCAGTGACAGAGCAAATAGCTGGCACAGCCTCGCTGGCCTGAGGCCTCGGCACACACGGCCAGGGCATTTAGCACGCAGGCCTCAGCATCAGCAGGAGCAAGGCTGTGTCTGCCAACACCATCGACAAGTGCGAGCACTACCTGCCAGCACCATCAGGGGCCCAGGGAACCAGATGGCTGAGGAGGAAGGGCTGTGAGCAGAGAAGGGTAGTGAGGGGAGAAGGGCACAGCCAAGGGAGGTAGGGGAGGCTGCGTGCAGAGGAGGAGGTGGGGAGGCAGCAGCACAAGACACCAGTGGTGATTTGTACCAGCCCCGTTGCTGATGGGTAACACACTCACACCAGCCGTGAAGTACTAGAGTGACCAGAACACCGCGGAGATTAAAGATCAGCTTCCAAATGAAATTGCCCTGGAAAGAGACTGCGTGTTCTTTTCAGCTAATCCTTGCCTTTCCTTACCCTTTTAAAGTGAAAACGTCATTATGGTTTTTTTCAGGTTGTGAAATAACGCATAGGCACGTGTTTGGGTTGTAGAGTCTATGTTTTTGTAATTTTTTAACACGCAAAAGGAAAATTAAAGAAGACATGGAAAAAGGTAAGCTCTGTGCCTCTCTTCCACAGGGCTCTATGTTTATTTTGCTACATGTGTATTTCTTTTGCTAAAGCTCCCCGATGATGGACCACTGAACAAAGACAAGTAAGAGGTATGTTTCACAAAGGAAAACACTGGACAGTGCAAAAAGGTCGGAAGGAAAAGCTTAAACATTAAGAAACTCCTGGCCTGGTGTGCTGGCTCATTCCTACAGTCCCTACACTTGGGGGCGGCTGAGGTAGGAGGATCTCTTGAAGCCAGGAGCTTCAGACCACCTGGGGCAATATAGTAAGACCCCATCTCTACAAAAACTTAAAGATTTAGCAGAGCTTGGTGGTATACTCCCATAGTCCCAGCTACTCAGGAGGCTGAGGTGGGAAGATTGCTTAAGCCCAGAAGTTGGAGGCTGCAGTTAGCAACAGTGATGCCACTGCACTCCAGCCTGGAAGACAGAGCAAAACGCTCTCAAAAAAATAATAAACATATATATAGGCTCAGCACCCATAGCACAGTGGTTATGACGCCAGCCATGTACACCAAGGGTGGCAGGTTCAAACCCAGCCGGGGCCAGCTAACCAACAGCAACAACAATAAAAAAAATAGCTGGGCATTGTGGCAGCACCTATAGTCCCAGCTACTTGGGAGGCTGAGGCAAGAGAATCGCTTAAGCCCAAGAGTTTGAGTTTGCTGTGAGCTGTGACGTCATGGCACTCTATCAGGAGCAAGAAAGTGAGACTCTGTCTCAAAAAAATAAAAAATATATATATATATATAGAGAGAGAGAGAGACAGACTTTGAGACATTTTCCTACCATATTCACACATGGAACAACTACATACTTTTCCTAAGAAAGTATACTCATTGCTTATTTTCAATTCATTGGTTCAAGCAAATGTTTATTAAACATCTAGCATGCTTCAGGCATAAGCCTGGGGGAATGAGCCTCCACCAAAAGATAAACACCAGCAATTAGCTCTCAACACATACCCACAAATGAGTTAAACGGCACTCAGAGATACGCAATTTTAGAAATTATTGCCATGAGACCCCGTGGAATGAACCCCAAGACCCAATGATCTGGCCAACAGATTGGGTCATCAATTTCAGTGATTTTCAACCTTTTGTGCCATGGCGCACCAGTATGCCCTGAGAGGATCTTACGCATCCTGCAAAAATTTTTAAGGCTTAAATTATTTTCCAAAGAAGTTCAAACACAATAAGTGTATTTTTTTTCCCCACTCTTTTTTGACCAACATAATTTTTCTCAAGTGTGCTGCAGGTTCAGGTGTGCCCTAAGATTAAAAAAAGGTTGAAAACCCCATTCTCCTTGCTGCGATTCGCCCTGAGGGAAGGAGAGAGGCCATGGGAGCCGCCAGCCTCCCTGCACCTGCACGCCACTGTCGGCTCCCACAGGGTTCTGTCCCGGCTCGCAGCATCAGTGGCCACTCTGTCATCACTGCCCAGACTGAAGCCAGCAGTCACATCCCAGTTCCTTGCCCCTCATCTCCTCTTCCCCATCTTGTTCTTTTCCAGCCTCCTCGGTCTCAGGGAGCTACTGGAACATTCTAGAACACTCTGCAATGCTCCTTTCTCTCATCTCAGCATCATTCCTCAGCTCTCACTTCCCAGAGGGCCCCCCCAAACCAGCCCTGACCTGCTCCTTTGCATCCCATCTGCGGGGCATTCATGGTTCCCCTAAAGCCACCTGCATTCCGGGTGGATCTCGCCCAGCTCCCCCTCGGGGATGTCTGCCCCAGCTTATCTGTTTCAGTTACCATCAGCTTCCAGTGTACTGGAAAGAGCCTGGCCCATGGGAATGCTTAGAGCATAGTCAGTGACTAGACAAGTGAGCGTAGCCCCACAGCAGTAGCCGTGTGGTGAGAGCACTGGCTTCCAGACACACCTCTTCATTGCCCATCACTCATGTGATCCCCAAACTCTGCAGGGAACACACTGGCTCTCTCCACCCTACAGACTTGGAGTTGGAGAGCCTGCACGGGGAAGGCACGAAGGCCTCTCTAGTCACCCGGAGGCAGGTGACAGGTTCAGGCAAAGAGCACTAAAACCTCACTCTAAGGAAAGACCCACATCCCCTCTCCCAGCCTCATCCGCCCCCCCCCCTTTCCTCCCACTGCTTGTTTATAAGGAAGCATCTTAATTGCCTGGTGCTGAGCAACAAAGGATGAAGAAAGATTTGATGAGTCTTTTGTTCTCTTTTTATTTATTAGATTTTAATTAAAAACCATTGAAGTCACCCTGCCCCGATTCATAAAAATAAATCTCACCAAGACCCATGAGACCTCCTTCCAGCCAAGACGGGACGGTCCCTCCGCTTGTGGGATCCCCAACACACCCAGCCCTCCTCCCTGGAGCTGCCAGATATGGAATTCTAGGAAAGGGCATCCAAGCCACAGGTCATGACCCACAGACTATGAAATCTATTTGGTAGGTCTTAATAGGATTTTTAAAAATAAACTATGGAATGAGACAGAATAGAACGGTAAAGTGTGCAGGACACAACAGTACACACGTGAGAGGCCTCCCCACGTCCCTCTCACAGACAGGAGCCAGAGCGGGACACGATCGGAACACCGAGCCTCCTCACATGCCTCTCAGTTGTGCCCCCACACCTGTTCTTTCACTTCTTAGAAAACACCGTCTCCCCTTCCCGCCTGCAGGCCCCATGTGGAAAACTCTGTCATGTGTACTGTGGCCGAGACCAACACAACTGGAAGAAGGAACGAACAGGTGAGATGTGAAGGCAATGCAGAGGGCTATCTCTAAATCCATTCTTAGAGATAACTTCTGAGTGCGCACATGCGCACACACACACAAAAATCAATGCCGAGAGTGAAAGTGCATGCCCGTCGTTCCAGCTCTTAGAACACCAAGGACAGAGAATGCCTTGAGCCCAGGAGTTCAAGGCCAATCTGGACAACATAGTAGACTCTGTCTCAAGTAAAATAAAATTTTAAAAATGTAATTCTAGGATAATGCCACCTGTGAAAGAGGGGATCACCCCCAATGACATTAGAGCAGTCACACAAAGACACAGCCACATATCATATCACTTCCCTTTCAAAGGGGTGGCCCTCAAAGCCAATGGAGTACAGAATCATGTGTAGGCCCACCCAGTGAATGTACACGGGGCGAGTGCAGGTGTCATGGAGATCACTGTACGGTGTGCATTGCAGCATTCACTTCCCCCAGCTTTAATCAGAGGTGGTATGTCCCCACTAACTAGCCATACTTCCCAGCTTTGGGTATAGATTGGGCGGCATGTGATAGTTCTGACCAATGAAATGCAATGCAAGCAGAAGTCACTGAATGCCATCCCCAAGAAAGCCCTTTACAAGGGGATGACTCAGCTGTCACTCCCTTTTCCTGGCCCTTCATCCATTACCCTTTCCCTTTTCCTGCCCAGAATACAGGCTTGAGGGCTGGAGCCCCAGCAGCCATCTTGAGAGCATTAAGAAAGGATTGTTATCTTACAGGATGGCAGAGCAGTCAGAAGGAGCCCAGGTCCCTAATGATTCAGTGGCACCAACACACGAGGAAGCGCTAGAATTCCTGCATCTGAATTTATGTCACTTATCTTATTTGAGGCATGGAATAGCTAAGCATAACCTGGATGATACATCCAGGACATTGCCCTGGAGACAGGGACTAGGGGGGCTGGTAAGTGTCCAGCTGTGCCCCAGCCGCCCCTGCCAAGACGATACATACACCAGAAATGCTGGGCAAGACAGCCAGCCCTCTCTACTCTCTGACCAGATGAACAAACCAAGAGTCTAAGCTTCGGTACTGACTGAGCTTCTTCCTCTTCATTCCATCACCAAATCCCATCAGGTACGCCTCTTAAATAACTCCCCGGTCTGTCCACCCCCTCCACCCTGGAGTTTTCACCCGGGCCCCCTGTATCTCTCACCTGTCTTTCTCTTAATCAGCCTGCTCCCCAGTCCTTCTCGTCCACCATGACTTACCCAGGAGCCAGGAAAACCCTTTGAAAATGGAAATATGACCTTGATGCCCTACTCACAGGATCTCAGAGGTTACCCATGGCCATGAGTAACTGGCAGTGAGGCCAGTTACCTCACTGTCATTGGCATCCACCTTCATCGATCCAACCTTCCCCTCCCTTAGCCCCGTGAGACTGAGCCCCACCTTGGGCCTTCCCAGTCCACCTGGGGTGGTGCCCTCCAATGCCTTCCTGGGACAGGCCAGCCCCTGACGGTACCTGCTGCCACTGCCGTTGCTTAAGCAGATTTTGACCAACATGATTACAGGGATCATAGGGTAGCAGCCACTTCCAACTGCCCCAGAGAAGACACAGAAAGGAGAAGAAAAGCCACAAGAGACATGCCTCAGGGGTCATCCCCCATCCTTGGCAGTACCCTGCATGTGGTACACACTCAACAAACACAGCCAAGTAAGCAGTAAGCACATTTTAGCACCTGAGCTGGGAAGCTTTGCCCAGGCCAGGGATTACTGCCAGGAAGCAAAATACACATCCATAGACCATGGGCTGGAGTGAGCAGGTGCCCCCAGGGCGAGCCATTGCCTGAGGGCACGTGCTGAGTACAGACCTAAGGGCAGCCTCAGGGCAAAAAGCACTTCTTTCTCCTATTGTCATGTTCACCTAGTGATCAAACCCTTACTGAAAAATCTGGACTTGCTTGTATTCCTGACCAGCACGTATTGAGTGCCTACTGTATACTGGAGTTGAGCAGTAGAGACCAAGTACTGCTGTCCAGAGGCTCATGCTTTCACTGGGGATGCAGAGAAACCCATAAACTAGTGAACACAGTTTCTGAGAGCGATGCTTGTGCTAAAGATGACCAAACAGATGGCAGAGTGATGGGGAAGGGGGCGGGGAAGGCGTGGTATCTGCTCTGAGATCTGAACAATGAGGAGTAGAACTGGCCATGGTTAAGTCTGTGGGAAGAGCTGCCAGGCACAGGGACAGTGAGTGCAAAGGCCCTGGGGTGGGGAGCTGGGAGACTGGTGCAGTTGGAGCCCAGGAGAAGGTACGGAAGAAGCACAGACAACGTCAGCTGGTCACACAGGACTGGCACCCAGCAAAGTATGGGCTGCATTCTAAAGGCAATTTGAAAGCCCCAGAGGCTTGGAAGCCTGGGAGACACATGACCTGACTTGAGTTCCTGACAGGATCTGTCTGCCCTGAGGAAACATAAGGAAGAGTAAGTCAGATCAGGGAGCACAGGAGTCCGTGAGAGCAGGCATCACCTCACTCCCATGTGGACTTTCTCCCTGCCTGCCCCAGAGTGGCTGTAAAGCGATGCCTAGGAAGAAACCTGGAGGGGTTTGTTTGTTTTATTAACTAAAGCTCTGGCTCCTGTTTCTGAGGGCTCTGAGGACTGTCAGGAGAGCCCACTCGGGGTTTAGCCTCTCCTGCTAATGCTCCTGCCTATCCCATTTCTCCATCAGCCATCTGACCTTCCCTGGCTAAAATGCTTAAAACTGGATCTGATGGGCAGTGTCTTATGAGTTTAAGGTCACAATCTGCTTGGTGGCCTCACTAGGTGATGCAAGTGGCCACTGCTGCTAACTGCCCGACAGCCCTGGGTACCTCCACTGGCAAGTAGTGTCTCAGGTCAGAAATTATAGCTCAGAAACCCCAAGAGCAGGTGGTCTGCTGGGGCGCTAATCCTGATGGGTGTTCTGACAAATATTCTTCCAACGCTGAGCATGACAGAGTGGACAGAGTAGTAAATAAAACTAGACCAGAAAGGAACTTTCCATTCTAGAGGGGAAGGTAGATTAACAAGTAAACATAATATCATGTTCTGCAGGGAAAGATATGAAATAAACTTAAAAGGCTCAGAAAAGAACACAAAGTGATAAAGAGAGAAAAGAAGTAATAAGGGCAGTCAGGGGAGATCTCCCAGTGGTGGGGACATTAGAGTGAAACCTGGGGGTGAAGGGACATGGCCCTGCTGACACCTTGACTCAGGCCTCCTCTGGGAGAGAACATTTGGCTAATGTTCCCGCCACAGAGTCTGTGGTCGTCGTGGCCGCCCTAGGACACTGATGATGCAGCATTAACACACACCAAATGTGTTTTCATGCAACAGACACTTGTGAGGGCCTCCTGTGCACACTTGGTGCCCACGTCCCAGGCCTGCTGTGTTTGGGCTTTATTAGCAGGACTCTAAGCCATGCCCGGGTAGGTAAAGGGGTGAGGGGTGGAGTCGCCTAGGGATGGGAGATGAGTTGGGGCTCCTGCTCAGCCCCCTAACACGGTACTAACTCTGCCATCCAGCCCTGCAGTGATGCCCCCACCACGTTTCACAAACACCAGACAAGCAGGCAGGTGTGGTAGTTTACAGAAAGAAAAACACAGCACTTCTTACACTTGTCTAGCTTCACACATTTAACCATTTGTATTGGAGTTTACAACCCCTGAAGAAACAAGGGCTCCCAAGAGCAAAGAATAATAATAGCTAAGAAGTGATTGCAGTGCGCTTGGCGGATGCAGCCAGGTCAGATGTGGGGCATTTCTGAGAGGAGTGGCCGAGACCAGAGGCCACACTACAACGCCCAGGCATTGCCTCCAGCCCCCACCCACCCACCCAGAGGATTGGGACTCAAGTCTTCCTTGACTGAGCCTAGGCAACTTCAGGAAATAACAAGTTGCAACTGACCACCTGCCTAAAAAATCAAAGCTGGGGACAGGGTTGTTGTGGCCCAGGGAGACTCCCTGTCTGGCATGCATCCTTCCACCCTGTAAGCAAGATATGTGACCCCCACACCCCCACCCTGGAAGAGAAACAGCCTTGGGAAAGAGCAGCACAAGTAACAGACCTCCCCAAGAAACAGGGCAGCATAGATGAAGTTCCCCCCAACACCGCCAACTCCAGTCAATAATTCCTACATGCCCAGCCCCCAAACAACTGTTCATCATAAGAAAAGAATGAAAGTATCAGCTGTTAACATTACAGTGCTCAGGGAAAAAATCTAAGCTTATCTCTGGCTGAACCTTTTGCGATAATTTTGGGTAAATTCTAAAACTGCTGCCACCACCGAAATAACCACATGTAAGAATGTCATGAGAGACGGACTGTACATAACCCCTCCTCTCTGTCCAGCTATGAATTTCTCCCAGTAAGAACCACTGAGAGTGGTTAGGACAGAAGGGTCTGGAATCAAATGATCCAGATTAGAATCTGGGTCCCTCCCTCACCCTCAGTCACAAATGATACAACTCTGGGCAAGTTGCTTAATTCCGTGATACTTCTTTTCTCATCCATAAAACTGGAATTAATAGGGTCCATGGCAAGGGAAGTCCATGAAATAGAGCATTTGAAGGGCTCAGACAGGCTCTCAGCTGAGAGACTGATACAGAGTATCTACTTTTCACCTAAGCAGCACCCCTACAGTGGATCTACATTGCCTTTATTCCTGGGCAAGGCGATGAGACTGATTTCCGACAATTTAGTCACGCCAGAAAAATGCTGCAGCCCTTTAGATGCCAGGGGACATTCATTAGAACAGGATTTTCCCAGCGATGCCTCCCAGTCACTAGGTCACCACAATAGCCAAGCCTGAAATAATTGCAGTTACCAAAGTGGCCCAGCCTCATGCCATCGGGGCCACCAATTAACCAGGAAAGTCACACTGATCACGGATTCCCTGGTGTCCCCTGCACGTTGCACCCACCCTTGACCTTAAGTCAGGCCCCCCTCTCTACCCAGAGCATTTTTAGGTCCCTGCACTGGTTATAGGCACTGCCCAAGAATCCTTCATTCACTAACAGGAAAATCGCCACCTAACATGGATGTTTGGAAATTATCTTGCTTTAAAACTCAGGCAGGAAAAGCACTGTACCTTAAAATGATTGTTGCTTAAAAACGTGATGGGGACATTCCGTTTGCCACCCAGCTTGCTCTCCCGCAGCCCCTGGCCGGGCTGGGGTCTGAGGTCCAGCTGTGGCTTCATCAGATCCTTTGTAATCGGATCGCAGGTGATTTAGCCTCACGTGACAAGGCTGCCACCTAACTCTGATTAGCTGTCCACAAATAAGCTATCACTGGCAGCTGCCTCTCTGGTCAGATGGCATTTTCACATTTTGAGTAAGCGTCAACAACTTTAATGTGTGGCATATTGGGGGTTTGTTTTGAAATGGAATTTCCTTAGGGAGAAGAAACAGCATCCCATAGATGAGCTTATGAAATGCAGAGGGGTGAGGGGAAGAGAGGGACAGGAAGAGAGATCTAGAAGCAAGGAGGGAACTCACTACCCAAAACCTCCACATGGGGCGGAGCTCTGGGCTATGACCCCGCCTACACTCTGGTGGGGTGAACCACAGCACTGTCCTGTTATTTCAAGGGCACCAGAGAAGTGCCCCCTTCTGTGTCCGTAATGCCATGATTGCAGCTTCTCCCTTCTGGATTAAGCAGCATATTAAAGCCTCAGTCACTGCCAGAAAGCACATCATGTGTGTAGGGGGGTATAACCGTGGCCAGGTTGCTTTCCCTCCAGGCACTGGGAGGAAGGTGGGAAGGAAGGGAGCCATGAGGGTAAGTTGGCAGAGAGGGCACCCACAGCTCCTGGTGACCATCCACCCCCTCCCTACAGCAGCTTGTACCAAAGTGGGGCTCCTAAACCGTTTGTTTAAAAAAATAAGAATATATGTCTCCCAAATGGCAGTTTTCAAACCCAGGAGCAATCTCCCATCAGGTGGCACTTTGCATCTTCTAGCGTGGCTCCTGCAAGACTTCCCTAGTGGTACTTGTGACTAAAGAGCAGTTTCCCACAGTGAGGGATGTATATCAGGGACCGCTTACAAGATGGCCCTAGGTGTACAGTGCCACATAATGATGTTTAAGATCCCCAAACTCTGGGGTCCAGCCACCCAGGTTCAAATCCCAGTTGTGCTACTTTCTAGCTGTGATCTCAGGTTAATTACTTACCCTCTCTGTGCCTCAGTTTGACCACACAATAGAGGACAGTACTAGCCTACTTATTAGTCTCCTGTGGCCGTGACAAACTGGGCAGCTGAAAATAGTTTATTCCCTCATGGATTTAGAGACCAGAAGTCCAAAATCAAGGTGTAGGCAGGGCTGGGCTCCCCCGAAAGGCTCTGGGGCAAATCTTGCCTCTGCCAGCGCCTCATGCCTACAGATGCTCCTCAGCCAGTAGCCACTTCACTCTAATTCGTGCCCATGGTCACCTGGCTTTCTTCTGTGTAGGTGTCATTTCCGCTGTGGCTCTGTCCATCTCAGAGACCCCTCCGCCTCCCTCTTCCATGGACACAATTGTTTTCAGGCTCACCTGGGCAGCTCTGGGTAAGTCCCTCCTCCTGAGATCCTGACTTTCCTGGGTAGACACACCATGGCCTGGGAGGGCAGGGAAGTTCCGCACCCCCAGCCCATCTCTGGCTGGAGGCATCACTTCTACTCGGCTGTTTCTGATTTGTAATCTTTATAATGAACCAGGAAATGCGAAAAATGTAAAAACTTTTAAAAGATCCTGAACTTAATCACATCTCTGGCCTTGTAAGAAAACATCCTCAGTTCCAGGGATGGGGGTGTGGACATGTCTTTGGAGGCCAACATTCAGCCCACACAGCTGCCTCCCATGGCTTCTATGAAGGTGTGAGGAGGGGATGCCACAGCGAGGTTACCCTGTGGGCACGAGTGTGCAGTGTTGTGGGCTGTTTTACAAAGTTAGCCACTGCTGCTCTTGTTATTCAAGGGTAGTGTTAAGTAACATTGAGAGAGAAATCACTTTCTTCTCTCTTCTAGAAAAGAACCCCTTGGTCAGGTGCTGGGTGTGGCTAACACCTTACTAATGGGCATGAACCAGCCACCTCTGCATCACAAAAGCCGGAGGCCTTGGGCACAGAGCAGGCAGGCAGTGGGGCCCAGGCTTAGGGTGGCCACAGCTTTTATCTCCACTAACTACTTTTGTTTTTACATGTACTCCATCTGTGATGACAAAGTTTTCACTTACAGTAATCACATAAAATTCTGTTCTTTAACCTGAATAAAAGTCTTTAAAAAGGAAAACAAGGTCCCTGACTAAAAGGTATGGTCAGCAATAGCACTGGCATAAACAACCAGGATGCAAAGAGCCCAGGACAGATGCAAAGGGAGGGAGGGGCGTCCAACCCACTAAAGGAATAAAACAGGCAGAATAACGTAGCCTGAAACTGACTCTTTCCACAAATCAGCAACACTCCTACATGCACACGTCAAGGAAAAGATGCCACATAACCCAATTTGGGGGTAACTGATGGGACCTTAATATCTCCACCTTGGAAACTCAGAGACCAACCTAGACAGGTTAATGGCACTGCACCCACGAGGCCAGCTGACCACACAGCCAGAGCTCCGAACTGCTCAGACCGCAGACCTGAGCCACCTCCTGCATCAGGTTTGCCAATCCCATGACCATGACGTGGGCACAGCTGTCCTGTCCTGACCCACACAGCAGCCTTCCCGCTCCACGGAACTCACTCTGCTGTGTTCACACCTCCCAGACCAGCACCTGCCTTCCTGCTCCTCTTTTTCTTCTATGACAAGCCCAGGAACCCAGGCTACATAAAACGTCCCAGGGCAAGACAAGGTGGGGCTGTACTCCCCACAGCAAACTCCTACTGGGGGGCCAGCAGGTATGGGCTGGACAAAGGGAGACACCCCTCCCTGGAAGGTCACTCGGATGCCGCCCTTGATCACTTCATACAAAAGTCTCTCCCTCCCACCCCGGCCAGCTCTGTCCAAACATACTACAGATAGCCCTTCTGGAAAGAAAAAACAAGTACATGGTAGAAGTATCTACAAAAATTCTGGGTACCAACTAGGAGACAAAGTCAAAACAAACTTCAAAGGAATGGTATCTGGTCCTTCAGTACTATTGGTGCTTTTTATTTTATCATTTTAATGATCAGTCTATGTGGGATTCAATAAGGATAGCAATAAGAAACATTCATTGAACCCTCACTATACACCAGGCCCTATTCTCAAAGCTTCACACCAGTTAAGTCATTTAATCACCAAAATGCCCCTTCTGAAGTCCCCCATCTAGATGGGAGTAAGACATCAGCTAAGGTCTGAGTGCTTACTACGGGCTAAGTACTTCTGCTGTAGTCAATAACTATCCTTTGGGAAGGTGATGAATACTATTGTACTCTTCATTTCACAGACGAGAAAATGGAAGCTCAGAAAGGTTAAGAGACAGACCCATGGTCTCACAGAAAGTAGCAGAGCCCTCAGACCCAACCAGTCTGGCTCAAGACTCTGCCCTCTAACCATGGCTAATCCATTTCCTGAATGTCATTCCAGACTGACCTGCCCATGGAGTGGCTTCTCTCGTAGAAGCCCTAAGCCACAGATAGGTCCACACCCCCATGGCAGCCTGGCATGGAAGTTAGGGACTCCAGTTGTGGCCAAAATGCTGTAGTTAATCTCAGCTGCTCCCCTCACCTGGCTTCACATGGGTTTGGGCAAGAGGCTGAACCTTTATATGTGGGTCCATCATCCCCAAAATAATAGCATTTCCCTTACAGGGGCCTTCTGACAATGAGTCAACTGGTGTGAGGCCTCTAGACAGAGGCTAGCACAGGGCATGGGTGGAGGGGGTGGCTATCGGCACCAGCCACTGTTATCACCACTGTGCTTACAGGACTATAGACCAGTCATCAAAATGATAATGGAATTGCTCAGAAAATGCCTATCATATTCTGGCATATTGGCGGAGACCTACTCCCCACCTCCTGCCTGAGGTGGAGCATTTTACATACACTAGGCTGGTGCCAACTTCCGGCCCTGTCCAGCCACTCCTCCCCCATGGAGGATGGGGAAAAATCCTAAGTCAACTGGGTAACATCCTGAAATGGCCGAGAAACACCACACAAGTAAATTTAAGCTCAAGTGACAAGAGTTACTTTTTTGCTCTGGAGAACAGCCAGGGCTTGAGCAAGAGGCTGAACCTTTATGTGTGGGTCCATCGTCTATAAAATAATAGCATTTCCCTTACAGGGGCCTTCTGACAATGAAATGAGTCAACTGAGTTACAGGTAGGAAAACGGCTGCAGGGACCTGAGCATGGGGACATGACTTGCCCCAAGAAGCCACACAAACACTCATCACAGTGCCTCTGCCATGCCGGGGCTGCACCCTGCGACAGACACTGGTCCACTCCAGGAAACTTCCCAGCACAGAGGGAGGGAACGCATCCAGGAACAGAGCAGACGCTGCAGCAGGAGGGAGTGGAGGCTGCAGAGCAGTCAGGGAAGGCTTCTTGGAGGCAGTGACCTTTGGGCAGAGCCTTGAACAACTTGACCAGCGAACAGAGGGGAGGATGAGTGAGCAGAACCACCTCATGCAGGGCTCATGGAGATCAGAAAACCCCAGTTGAGAATAAAAGCAATCAGAAGCTTCCACAGGGAGGGCACAACCTGAGACCTGTCCAACAAGATCCCTTTGGCTGCCATGTGGAGAACAGATAACACCACAGCCCAGAGGTGGAGGCAAGAGGCCCCAAGGGCTGAGAAAGCAGCCCAGGGATGAGACGGTGGGTCAGGGGCCCCAGAGTGGCCACAGTGAGGGTGGCAGATTCAGAGTGCAAAGGAGAAAAGAGAGATGTTGGTGGACCCAATACGGGAACAGCCAGATACAGTCTGGGGAAGAAAATGTTGAGGCAAGAGAAACACTTAGCTGGGGGAAAGACAGAGGGAAAGATGGCAAGCACCATCTGGTCTCTATTTCCAGCAATGGTTCTCGGGCCTTTTAGAAGTGACTGCCATCTACGGATGACCACATGGTAGAGCCACACAATGGAATATTATTTGACCACAAAGAGGAATGAAATTGTGACACATGCTACAAGTGGAGGCCCCTGGAAATGTAATGTGGAGAAGCCAGACACAAAAGGACCTTATGTCATATTATTCTATTTATATAAAACATCCAGAAATGGGAGAGCCATAGAGACAGAAAGTAGAGTATCGGTTGCCAGGGGCTGGATGGCGGAGTGATGGGGAGTGGCTGGTGACAGGACTGGAGTTTCATCCAAGATGATGAAATTTCTCTAAAACTGACTGTGATGATGACTGCACTACTTGGAATAGACTAAAAGCCATTAAATTGCGCATTTTCAATGTGTGAATTGGTGTGTCAATTATATCTCAAAGCTGTTTGAGAACTGCTGCTGGCCATGCCCCATCCCAGTGCTTCTCTCCACAAAGCAGGTGGGCCCTGAACACAAGCGTTTCTCACAAGCTCCCAGAGATTACAACAGGCCTCTGGGCCAGGACCAGCCCCATCACATGGACCTCAGAGGCAGGGCAGTGCTGTGGTCATAACCTGGCCCAGCCTTCCCTGGCTGTGTGATCTGGGGAAGCCCCTTCAACTCTCAAAGACTATCATTTCACCTGTAAAATACATCTACGAAAGCCACAGTGCCTATCCCACAAGATAGTGTTCTGTGTATAAAAAGTGAAGGCACCTATGGGGGGACAGTCAATCCCAGATGGTGTTACCATGTCTGAGCTGAAACAGCTATCTATGCACATTTATTTAATTCTCATGATTTGGGTGGGGGATTCCAGGCCTGGTGGTCTGGAGAGAAGGGAGGACAGCAGAACTGTCCAGTCTGAATTTGACAAGGGCACCTAGCCCGTCTTAAGGACCCCATGCCACTTTGCTCCATTCAGCCTTCTTGAGAGATATTTATTGAGCAAGGACCAGCTGCATGTAAGCCACTAGCCAGGCACTAGAGATTAGGACAAAAATTCAAACAGGTTCAAGACTTGGTGCCCAAGCTGCAGGTTGGGGTCTGCCTCTGTCTGAGCGTCAGCAGAAACCCCCCCACCCATGCCTGGTGTGAGGGCAGCTGAGTGCCAACACCTACCACAGAGCTGACCGATGCCTGGGTCCCTGAAAACCCAGCTCTTTACCGACCCAGTCTAGAGTCTTTAAGGTAACAGGTGAAACATTTCCTGGTGCTTCTAGAGGCAGGGAGTCATTTCTCCAGCCCATCTCTGCGTGAAGTGATAACGCAGTAATGCCATGGCGTGTGTTTCTCAGAAACCACCAGTCGATAACCATTAATAACAGCCTAATGAAAACCAACTCTGCCCAATCAACCACAGCAGCCAATCCTAAAAATCATCATCTCAGCACACATGCTGGGTCCCGGCACTAAGTATTTCATCAGAGGGATTCTTACCAAAGAGCCCCGCCCCTGCGAGATGAGGCATCCCCAGGGTCCACTCAGAAGACCTTTGTTTCCAAAGCAGATAGGCTCCCTTTTCAATAACTGTGGGTGGAGGCCATAAGAGGGCAATAGAGGCAGGAGAGGAAGTAGGGGGACCTAGCACCCAGACAAAGGGACATACATGGCCAAGTCCCCATGTACCCTGTACTGGTCTCCAGATGCCCCTGGAAAAATCACAGGCTGATACTGAGGGTCTCTGGGAGAGGGCTGGACACTGCATTCCTCACAGTCCCAGCCACTCCAAAAGTACCCAAGGATCCTTCTCAGCCGACATATCACAAGTCACCTCCTCCCTGAGGCCTTTCCAGATTACCCACTCTGGTCTCCCACATCCATTGTGGGACCTCTCTGCGGGGCACACCATCAAGTTGGCTGTCTCTAGTTATTCCTTCACTTGCTGTTGTCTCTCTCAGAGGGCCACCTCCCAGACAGTAGGGACCACCCTATCTTATTCACTGCTATGTGACCAGCACCTAAAACATGCTTCGGTATTTAGCAGGTACTGAAATGTTTGAATAAATGAACACTGCCTTTGTCACGGGACACGTGGAGATAAGGTAGTCACAGGCACTGCCTCTCAGGGCTTAGCTCCATATAGGGAGAGCTGCCACAGCCATAGACAGCTGCACATATTGTGTTGGGAAGAGCAGCACATGGGCAGCCAGACAAGCAGGGTCCTGGCCCTTTTTGGGGTCCTCTGGGCAGTGCTCCATTTCCTTCAGCCTTTCCCAGAAGTATTTACTGGGCACCTACTACATACCAACTGCTACAAAATCATCACCATGGGATGACATCGTTAGGCTTCCCTGTTCCTGCCATCACTCCACGGCCCCACTGCTCCAACTCCGGCCGTACACATGGGCTTCCCACATGACACCTCCAGCCCCAGAGGCTCCCCCACCTTTCTCATGCCTGTGAACATTAAGAATAGATTATCCAGCCTCTCAGAAGTCCAAAGAAACTCAGCCTCTTCCATCTTCTGAGGCTCCTAGTCCAGTGAAAAATTAAGAAAGATCAAAACCAATTTGAATTGAGTGTTACAGTTCAAGTATCCAATGAAAAATTAATACTTTCAACCTAACAAGCCTAATTCAGTATGATTAGCCTATTCAAAGATAGTCACACACATCTCAAAGACAGAGACACATTCTGAGATCCAACACTGGGTCGTTTCATTACTGTGTGAACAGCACAGGGTGCGCATACACACACCTACACGACATAGTCCCCACGCTACACACCCGCACAGCGGGTGGCCATGCTGAATACTGTGGGCGACTGTAACACAATGGAGGGCATCTCTGTAAACACAGAAAAAGGTACAGTAAAAATGAAGTGTAAAAGAAAAGATGGTGCACCTGTACCAGGCCTTGAAGGACCCAGACTTGCTCTGGGTGAGTGAATGTGAAGGTCATGGATATCACTGTGCACTGCCATGGACTTTATATACACTTAACACCTAGGATGCACTACATTTAGGATCTTTCCTTCAATAAATTAACCTTAGCTTACTGTAACTTTCACTTTATAAACTAAATTTTAACTTTTAACTGAAGTTATTACAAGAGAGTCAAAAACACATTTTATAACTATATAAAATATTTTCTTTCTTTACAGCTTATTCTATTAGTTCTTAACAAAAACAGTTTACAAATTAAAGGAAAAAGCTAAGACACAAACACGCCCACCAGCCTAGGCCCACACAGGTCAGGATCGCCAATACCACTGTCGTCACCTCCACTCTTATCCCACCAGAAAGTCTTCAGGGGCAACAACACACACGGAGCCACCCTTTCCTATGATAGGTCTGGAAGACCTGAGGGCCCAAGGCTGTTCCACAGTTAATGTTTTTTTATAAATAGGAGCATACTCAAATAACAATAAAAAGACATAAACCTGTAACAAAATCATCATCAAGAACTACGTACCGTACACAATTGTAAGCACTAGACTTCTCCAGGACAGGCTTGCGGTCGGTTTGTCCACACCAGCCTCACCGCGCACATGTGAGCAATACCTTGGGCTGCAATCCTAAGGTGGCTATGACATCACCAGGGGATGGAAATTTTTTGGCATCATTATAAGTTCATGGGACCACCATCACATACGCAGTCTGTCATTGACTGAAACATCATTTTGCAGGACACGACTGTGTGATGTCATCCCGAGGAAGGATGCCTCCATAGGGGGTGGTCTAGTTAGAGGGCAGGTTATGTGAGAAATATTTTCTTCACATGTTCTCAGTGGTTCCTGGTGATTGAAAATGTACCTTTAAAAGCCAAAGAGTTACACCTGAGTCTCCATCATTACAAGGCTGGGCCAAACAGCCCCAAGATGGCCTCCAGAACTGCACCTGGAGGTGCTGTCAGCATCACAAAAGCAAAGACCCTAGCACAATGCCAGCACATGGGGCAAACACAGAGCCCAAGGGCCCCCAACACCTGAGGAGTGACTCCGAACATGCTTCCCCCACCCCCTCTGCCCTGCCCTGTCACTTGCAAACCACCTCATCCCAGACTCCCTCTCACAGTCTGCCCAGTTTGGAATTATAATCCCTCCTAAACTGGAGAGGTGTGGGCCTATGGGGCTGGATAGAACAGCGGGAAGCTGGGCGGCGCTAAGTGCTCAGAAACACATGGGGAATTAGGAGCCCTTTGGGGCTGCCACAGGTGCAGCATCACAGAACAAACTGCAAGAACCTGCTCCCACAAAGTAGACACATCCCAGCCCCCGCCCCCTGCACTTCTGAGATGTGCCCCAGTGTGGTTCTCACACAAGACACACCTGCACAAGCCACGGACTTTCCTGCAGCATCATTTGTGGCAGAGTTTTGGAGAGAGCCTGGGCGCCCTCACTGGGGAACAGGTACATAAACCATGGTTAACAAACGCTATGGGAAATTATGTAGCAGTTAGAAGTACTAACCAGAAATACACAGGGAAACTCAGAATATGAAGGCACAGGACCACAGAGCAAGTCAGAATACCCCGAACTATCACAGCCCTAGAAGTGTTACATAAATGCAGATTCAGGATCACACAGAAAACCTGTTGAAGGCGTGGACCACAAAGGCGGTCAGGACTGGGGTAAAGGGAGACAGAAAGGAAAGGAGAAAAAAAGGAAAGAGAAAGAGATGGAGACAGAAAAGGAGAGAGAAAGGAAGCCAGAAGAGAGGGAGAGAAAAGGAAGGAAGAAAAAGAGAAAAGGAGGAAAAGGAAGGGAAGCCGTAAGGACGGAGAGTCAGGGACTTAGGAGCACAGCTGGGCCAGCCCTCTGCACCCAAGAAAGAGCTCAGCACCAAGCGGGGGCAGGTGCTCCTCTGCATGAAGCCGCCTTCCTCCTCCCCACCATAACGACATTGGGCAGCTTTTCAAACAGGTAGAAGCAAAAAAGAGACAAGTCCTGAACTGTAACGATCTAATCAAATGGGATCAGAGGAACGAAAAACAGCTTTTATTGGGGTTGGCATCAGTCTCTCTGGCTGCAGATTCTCCACTGGGCTCCTGGTGCCTCCTAGCAGCCATGTGAAACCCTGAGAAAACTCAGTGTCCCACCCGCCTAAACCGGTTTCCGTGGTAATGCCACAGGGACACTCCTTGGCACAGAGGAAGTTTAAGGGCTCCACTGGCCCCTTCTATTTGGATCTTTAGGGGTCCAGACAGACCTACAAGGCAGGTCCTCAGTGACAGCCATGCTTCCCATATAACCTCAGCCAAAGACTGGTGAGAGAAGAGATAGCGCTCTCCAGGGACACTAAGAGTGCTAGGGTCACCCTATAATCCAGGGTTTTCAGAGTGGGTCCCTGGACCAACAGCGTCAGCCACCTCTGGGAACTGGGAGGATCTGTAGATTCTCAGTCCCACTCCAGATAGGCTGAGCCAGAGACTGGGGGGTGGGGGGTGTCCCACTAGCAACTTACGTAACCCCCCAGACATAATGGCAACACTCACCCAGAGAGGATCCCGGTTGCAATCAACACCGCAACTGGACTACACAGGCACAACAGCGGAGTGGAGGACGCTCAGGAAAGGACCAGGCTGCTCTTAAACACCAGCCACGCCAGAAGCAAAACTGAAGCAGTGGAGCCTCAGAGCCCACAGAGTCTGAGCAGGCGCCCTGCTGTTGTTTTTAACGGCCAGTCCACACATTGGCCTCACCTGGGGGAGCCTTCTGACTGCTCCCGTGAGCCCCTCAGCCCTCAGGGGTCTCTGCCGGGCTTACAGGGCAGACAGTCCCAGAGAGCCTGCAGGTTCCCCTGCAGGTCTCACATCCTCCCGTCTCCCCTGCACGTGGGTAATGCCAGAGTCTCCCCGACCCAGTTTGCCATCCGAGGGGTGGGCAGTGAATGTCAGCAGCTAGCTCCTTGCCTGATGCGACCTGGAAGGACCCTGCTCTGAGTCCCGGTTGGGAGGCTGCGCGGCCAGCAGTACAGCCCTCACCCCCAGGGCAAGCCCAGGCACCCCACACTGCAGAGGGGGCCCTCTGCCTGCCTTTGTGTCATATCGCATCCCCACGGAACCTTCTGGAGTGAGTGCTGGGAACCAGATCACACCCTGTCCATCCCAGCTGGAGCTTCCCAGCAATCCCCAAACACCAGGTCCCAACGCTAGGACCAAGTAGAAGCAGATTACAGGAGATCCAAAGCCCGAGGAGGGGGCTACAGAGAGGGAAGGGGATTTTTCAGAGCCCCCCTGGACTGTTCACCTTAAACCAAGGTAAGCTGGGATGCCTCCAGCGCTCCCCACCCTACCCTGCTCAGACCCAGAGCCGCCTCTGCCCACCTGTCCTGGTTTTCAGAGGGAGCCGCCCGCCCAGGGTGTTCTCTCTCACCAACTGAGTCCCCTTCTGGGTCCCGGTGAAGGAAGTACGAGTTAGACGCGGCGCCTCCTAACTCAGCCGCCACCCCTAGACCATGCGGGAACCCACGCGGCCTTCTCGCCCAGGTGAAGACCAAGTGGCTGGAGAAAGCACTAATTCCCTCCCGCCTTCCTCCTCCCCCTGCCCTCCAGGGCTGTCACCCAGACCTGGCCCGCGTGCGCTCTGGGGACAGAACCCTGCTGCCCCAGGCCCCCTGCCCGCCAGACCCCGGCTGGGTCCCAGCGGGCACTGCATCCCGGGCGAACGTGGATCTGAGGGGAGCTGGCCCCGCACACGGTCTGGGGGCACACGGGCATACGCGCAGCACACACGCACACAGCCCTGCCGGGGACACCCGTTTGACACACAAATCAATCGTTCCAGCCGGTCGGCGGGACATGCGCGGACAGACTCCTGCGCGCAATCTCCGGGCCGGCGCGATCCCCAGCGGCCCGGTCTCCCCGCACGCGTCCTCGCCCGGATCAGGGGCCAGCTCGGCCCTGACGCCGCCGCCGCACACCGTCCGGCGCTCCCCGGAGGGGCGAACTTTGCCCGGAGGGGCCTATCTAGGGCGCTGGGGGTAGCAGGGAGGCGGCAAGGGTGGCCGGGCCACAGCGCCGATCGTTCAGCCCGGGCCACCGGGTGCGCAGGGCCCTCAGCTGCTGAAGGGCATCCTGCGGCCACCGAGATAAACTTTGGGCAGGGAGTTCCCAGCCAGCCCCTGCGCCTGACGCCGCGGCAGCTCGGGGTGCGGAGTGGCGAAGGGGACCGGGAGCTATTTTTAGGAGAAAAAAATAAATCTCAGCCTACCTTGGAGGCGAGCAGTGCCAAGGCTCCGGAGGCTCACCGCGGAGACAACTGCAGTGCACTGTGTCAGATTACAAACTGGGGGAGGGGGACAGGCAGAGAGGCAGAGGCGGTGCCCCGTCAACATCGCAGGGCATTGGTGTGTTGGCGGCTTGGGTTCAGCTAGACATGATTCATTAGTTTTCCGCAAGCAGAGAGAGAGGGAGAGAGGAGGGGAGAGAGAGAGAGGCAGAGAAGGGGAAGGGGGGGTAGAGGGAGTCACCCGCCATGCAGCAGTACCCAGAGCCTAGAAACGTCAATGTTTGGACACGCGCGCACACGCACACACACCAAGATGGCTATATCCCTCGCTGCCAGTTTCCTCTTCACAGAGCTGTGGTCAAAAGCTGGGACAAAAATGGAGGCGAAGCAGCTCTCCTCCCCACGCTGTCCCTAGCATAACAGTGCAAGGTCCTCCCCTGCAGGTGGCGAGGGGCTCCTGCCACAGAAGCCAACCTGCGCCAAGTCAAGGTAAAAACTGTTCTCTCTACCCAGGACGCTCTAGAGATCCAGCACTGGAATTACATGACTGCGTGGAGCTCCCCAAGTGCCTGGATCTGTGCTCTCTGTGGGCTCCCGCCCCAAGCCCCCTAAATACCCTGTGGACGGACACACACACACACACTCAGAGAACTTGGGACTGTGGCACAGATGGACCAGCTACCTAGCAACCGGGTAGTGCAGAAGAGAAAAGCACCAGGAAACATGCATGGCTATCTCTCTCTCTCTCTCTCCCTTTCCCTTAAGCTAAAACCCCATTACATGTTATTTAAAGATGCTAAATAAAGGTGAGCCCCTTGTGTTGGGCCCCACATACTCTAATTGGAGCTCTGAGAGACTCTATTAGTGACAGCCCACACAGTCCCAGACTCAGGTATAATCACACAAGAACTCCAAGAAAAAGCTCCTACACCTGCGGGTCCTTTATACAGAAGAGGACTTCTCTTGAGGTGCTTTCTGTGATTCGCCAATTAATAGACTTACTTGACAGGTTTTCTTTTTAAAAAAAAAAAAAAGTTCATTGGTTAGACCTTCAACCACAGGGTTTTGCTGTTCATCTTAAATCAGCGCTTCTCACACTTCTCAGCCTGTAGGTCGTAAGCCACAGCAACTGTGTTAAAGGGTCACGGCATTAGTATGGTTGAGAACCACTGTCTTAAGTGAACCACAGGGACCTAAAAGCTAAACAAACAAGTAGAGGAAACCCCTTCCCAAGGCAACTTTCCCATCATCATGGCAAATGGGAATCTGGTGAGTTTTCCTAATCAGGAGTCATTTTGCCTCCGGAATATGCCTCTGAATTTGCCTGCAAGAGTGAAAGCTTCTTGTTCCCTAGTCCCAGCCTCTATATGTCAGAGAGAGATCCATGAGGATTATCCGGGGTTGGGGAGCAAACTGACCATCACTCCCCCAATTATTCTGCTGATGGAGCTCTCAAGTTCCAGACACCGTGACCAGAAGAGGGAACAGTGGAGGGAGCTGGGACTCAGACAGACACATGTGCACACACTCTCACAGCAGCACCACCTAAGGGAGCCAGAGGTGGAAACAACCCAGGCGTCCACCAGCTGATGAAGGGATAAACGGACCATGGTCTGTCTATACAGGGGAACATCACTCAGCCAAGAAAGGGAGTGTGGTGCTGGCTCCGGCTGCGGTGTGGATGACCCCTGTCAGCATCAGGCTAAGTGAAAGAGGCCAGACACAGAAGGCCACCTAGGAAATGTCCAAAAGAGGCAAATCCATGGTGCCCATGGGGAGTGGGAGAAGGAGTGAGGAGTGACCCCCCTAATGAAGCAGAGTTTTCTTTTGGGGTGATGAGAACATTTTGGAACTAGGTGGTAGTCACACAACAAGTGAATGTGTTCAGAGTCACTGAATTGTCCACTTTAAAATGGATAATTTTATGTGACCTAAGTTTCACTTCCACAAAGGGAGGAAGGAAGGGAAGGAAAGGAGGGAAAGAAAAGAGAAAGAGAGACTGAAAGGAAACAGCCCAGCTCTGAATCCCAGCTCTGAGTGACCTTGAGCAGGGCAATCTGCTCGACGACCTACAGAATGGTCATGCCTGCTGATAACACGGCATCTACTTCACTGGGGCCTTGTAGGGGGACAAATGACATATTTGACAGAAGAAAACAGAGCTGTTCCTTTTCAGAAAAGACTTACTCTTTTAAAAGGCCATTCACTGGTATGAAAATGGCTTCCTACCCCCATTTTTTTAGCAGGAAGGGAATGGATTTTTTAAGTAACCCCAAATAGGCCTAAGGTCCCTGATTCTGAAACAAGCTGCCAAAGTATTTTCCTTTCAAGATGCCAAATCTTCCCCATGTGACAGTCACAGCATCACCCTCAGGTATTCCATGTGGTCGGGGTTGCCCCCTCATGGGGCTGGGTGTGAACGGAGCCCATTGAACAGGCTGGACAACTTGAGGCCTGAAACTGACTGTAGATGCCTAAATAAGAACAAGAATGCAGGAGTCTGTTTCTCCATGTTCTGAATTTTGTGCATGAAATACTAAAAAAATGTAAAAAACCAGAGCCTTTCCTATGCTCTGAGGTAACTCATGATGCCGATGAAGCCATCCTGCTTCTGTGAAGAATGAGGATACGTTTTGCACAGTGAAAAGTCACCCAGGTCTGAAAAGTGAGCCGCCATGGTGGGGACCAGCCTCCAGGAAGAAATCCAAAGAGCTAACAGCCCTTCGAAGCTTGTTATAGGCAACCTGCTGGCTTCTGAGCAGAAAACAGCCTCCACAAAGGGACTGCTCTTCCCTGGGTCTCTTGTACTGTTAAAGACTGCTATAAATAATAGGCAACGTGTTTATTGGGTTCTGCATGCAACGAGTGTTTGCCAGATGTCGGAAAAGTGGCAGGTGCAAAATTGCATCATTGCCATCCAAAGTTGCCCAGCCTTACATGCAGAGAATGCACAATGGGGCACTTTCCTTGAGGGGCCGCCTGAGAAAGTGCCAGTCATTCGGGCGCAATGCAATTCTGAGGGCTCAGCACTGAAGTGGAGTGTCCCACTGCTGTGTAGCTAATAATAGGGCTGATGCTGAACATCAGCACTTCTGCAGGCCCGACTTTCACAAAGCACAGCCAGTTTCTATTAGGCCAAGTCCAAAGCCAATGGCTAAAGTGCGGCCACCTAAGCCCCTTGGAGCAGCAGTTTGAAAGTGGGTGTTGGCCGTAACCTCAGCACTCAGCTAGGAGCCCTGCCTGCAAGGACTGGGTCACTCAGAAAGATCTAGTGCTGAGGATGACATGATCTACCTGGAAACCTGTGAAAGCCACCAAAGAACGTGATTACAAATAAGAATTGGGTAGGATAGGATAGCTCTACAGATATTCCATGATAGAATAGAATAGTATATTATTATTTCCAGGAAAAATATGAGTATATGTATTTGCATATTATTTGTATATTATTGCATACAGTTTGGGATGAACAAAAATAATACACAAAAGTCAATGGTTTTTCTACATAGGAACAACAACTAGTTAAGACATGCAATAGAAGGAAAAATTCCATTTATAACAGTATACAAAAAGAAAGACATGCCTACATTTAGACCAGAAACTTGCAAGATAATATAATGAAGAAAATGGAGGAACAAAAAAGGAAAATTGAATAAAAAGAAAAGCATACCTGACATTTGTAGAAGGTACACACATTTCATAAAATTCTACCTAAGTCAACCTTAGCATTTAATGTGCTTACAATAAATATAAAGGCAGCATTTTTTTTTAGACCTCTGGAAGCTGGTTCTAAACTTAGTATGGGAAATATAAGCACAAAAGTATAACCTGGACTTTTTTTAAGGCAAAAAAAAACTAACAAAAGAAAAATAGCCTTACCAGACATTAAAATATGTTATAAATAAAGAAATAATATTGTGTGGTCCTGGTACATGAACAGATGGATCAAGTGAACAAATATGCCAGTCCATCAACAGATTTAATTACATAGAAGAATTTAACATGCAATAAAGTGGCACTTCTAATCAATAAGAAATATGGATTATTAGTAAATTATATTCAGGCAACTGGATAATTAAGGTAAAAAAATTCTTACAGAAAGTCAATTCCAGATGAACCAAATATTTATTTATTTATTTTTGAGACACAGTCTCACTAGGTCGCCCTCAGTAGAGTGCTATGACATCACAGCTCACAGCAACCTCAAACTCTTGGGCTTACGCGATTCTCTTGCCTCAGCCTCCCAAGTAGCTGGAGCTGCTGAGCTACAGGGGCTGAGCCTAAATGAAATATTTAAATGTGTAAGGGAAAACTTAGGCATTCTAGGAGAAATCATGATTTTTTTTTCATTAGTTTGTAATGAAGATCTTTCTCAGCAAGACAGAAAGGAAAGGCTAATGAAATTTAACTGCAGGAAAATGTAAAACTTCTGCCCTGTGGGAAAATGCGGGGAATAAAACCAAAAGATGAATTACAACTGGGATACAACATTTGCAATACAGATTTTAGACTCACCTGTGGGTCCAGTTTTGAACCCTGGAGTTTGTTCAATCTGGGAGCCCTGTTTAAGAAAACTAAAAACACAAAAAACACCAATATAAAATGACACAAAGATGATCATTTATTAAAAAACAAGAAAGCAAATCACAGCAAATTCCAGACATTAAAAAGCTGAAAAATCCCACAAATAAGACAAAATTTAGACAAGCAGCATACATTTGAGGTAATTAACTGCCTGACACTCTCTAATACTTTTTTGAATTTTACTTGGCTGCATCATCTTTGATTACCTCTCCAGATGACAATTATTTTGTAACATTATTTTTTTAGAAAGAACAAAAAGAAAATAATTTCCCCTAGTATGATGATCAAAATTATTTCAAGTGATTATTGAAGGTTTAAAATTTTTCTTTAACAGATTTATTTCGGATAGAGTTGTTACAAAAATGGCTTGCTGTTTGAGTAACTATGAGTTACTGTGACAGGTGTGCCCTATAAGCCTAGGCATCCCAATAAATCTCTTTGATTTGATTACCATGAAAAAAATCAAAATAAATTTGGGACGATTTATACTGGGGTTTGCCATGATAATGAGAATATTCTCTTTGTACCACACATTACTGAGGAGCCCAACCTCCACTTATGTTTTGCATTTGAGGACTGGAAGAATTTTCCCCAGACTAGCTTTTGTCTCCATACACTGCAAACCTGCTTTCATGCCCACTACTCATCAGCATGTGGTTCCAAATGTCTTAAGATATGCTATATGATGATATGATCTTTGTTCACACAGGGTTATGAAGGATAATTCATAGAGAACAGGAAAAGTATTATAGGAAGCCGCACTGTGATGGCTAATGATAATTTATACCCAGAAACAACAAAAAAAACAGTTACAACATACCCACTAAATCCAAATTAATAGAACCCTAACTTGACTTCCTCTTAGCCAGGTACTCCAAAATGCCCACAGCCTCTCTTATACCATTAGCATCAGAGAAAACCTCAGTGGAAAGATACAATTGTCTGCAGTTAAAATAACTTACTTGAGTGCATTTTGTGAACACATTACTTGGGTCCCCTCCAGGATCTTATGAAGGTTTATGCAACTGACAGTCTCTGAAACTTAAATGTTATTGGCTTCATGATAAATATGCTTCTTGATAAGTTAAAGACTACATTGCTTAATATATAAAGCGTTCTTACAAATCAATAAGAAAAATATCAATCCAATTGAAAAATTGGCAAAGACTGTAGATACATAGTTCAGTACCCCTCTATGAGATGTTGCACAATATACTCTCTGAAATAAGTGGGAAAAAGGCGAGTAGTATGTATGTAGTCTCTCATTTGCACATTAAGAAGGGTTGTTTGTATATATGTTTCAGAAAGTTTCCAGTGGGAACAGTAGCTGACTCTTGAGAGAGGGGCTAGGGACAAGAAGTTTGAGAGTGAAATATCCCTTTTACATTATTCTTTCTTTTTTTTTTTTAAGACAGATTCTCACTTTGTCACTCTTGGTAGAGTGTCATGGTGTCATAGCTCACAGCAATCTCAAACTCTTGGGCTCAAGTGATTCTCTTGCCTCAGTCTCCTGAGTAGCTGAGACTACAGGCACCTGCCATGACACCCAGCTGTTTTTAGAGACAAGGTCTTGCTCTGGCTCAGGCTGGTCTTGAACCTGTAAGGTCAGGCAATCCACCCTCCTCAGCCTCCCAGAGTGTTAGGATTACAGATGTGAGTCACTGCACTTGGCCCCTTTTACATTATTAGTTCATTTTTACTTGAAGCACTATTATTTGCAAAAACTCATTGAACTGTAAGCCTAGAAAGGATAAATTTTACTGTATTCAAAATAAAATCTTATAGATATTAAAAAACACTACTATTAAATAGTATTAAATATATACTATACATCTCAAAACTGTTATACACACACACACACACACACACACACACACACGTGCGTATCTCCAAAGACACAGTAGCCTAAGATAAAATGGCCCTTGATAATTCACCACAATAACACCTCCCATGTGAGTGGGGTGGTTGATACCTAGTTCAGATCTGAAATGAACCCATGTTTCAGGTCCCCGCACCCCTGGGTTCTGGGGCAGTGGAAAGAGCTGTCCCCTGCCAACCACCTGTGCTCTTTAGGGGTGGGCACCACACTCATGTGGGTGGTCCTTTAAGGCACAGTGAGAGCCAAACCACAGGGTCCAGGTACTCTGGCAACTTACCCATGCATTCCTGACTGGAGAAAGGGCTAGTCCTGAGCCAAGCTGAGGAGCGGATGGCAATTAGCAGTGGAACCTATACTTTGTGTAATGCGTCTTACAGGCTAGAATAAGGTTTCCCAAGGAAATTGACTAGAATAAGCTTCCCCAAGGGGATCTGTTTGAAGAGATACACATAGTACCCAGTCCCCCCAGGGTTTGGGTGGCTCCTTCAGGAGTGTGGCAGAAGTAATTCCCAGCTTGCTACATCTCATTCCTGCTCTGCAAGTTAGGTGAATGAGACTGGTGCTAACACAGGGACAGCCTTGAATTCATCTAATTTATAACAAATATAAATCTTTTGCAAACTCCAGTATTTTATTACATCTGGTTATGATTCACTGTAGTTGAAAACCACTAAAGGAGACATGTGGAAGACACTGTGAACTGGGCCACTGTTCTGAGCAGGCAATCGGAGAAGTGGGCAGGTGATGGCAGGAGAGGCTGGAAGAAGCTACAGGCAGTGAGCGAAACCTGTCAAAGGTGCCCAAATATTTAAGTCCTAACTGTGAACCTGGCCCCCTCAGCACTTCACTCAAACTCCTGGCCTCCCGAAGTGCTGGGATTACAGGCATGAGCCTCCACACCTGGCCTTATCTTATTTCGTTTCATCGTTTAACATCCCTGGGTGGTACTAGAATCATTATTGTTCATATTGAAAACCAAAGCTCAGTGAGTTGAAGAGACGTATTTAGGTCTGCTCAGCTGTCCATAGCAGAGCCAGGATTTAAGCCATTTCTTTTGATGGACATTCTAGCATTCTTGGCTTCACATTAGAGCTATATCTGCTTACCTGGTGGCAGGTGGCAGGGATCCGGCTAAGGTCAACCAGCTGGAGGAAGAATGATCACACCCAGGAGTTCTGGAAAGGGAGAATAGAGCAGGATCTATCTCAAAAGAGTTATCAGAAAGGTATTGGTGTCCAGAAGGGAGTGGTGTGCATGGAGGC
>NW_003852645.1:452755-453738 GCF_000181295.1 Otolemur garnettii | reverse complement strand
GTCAATGTCAGGGAGTGGCTTTCAGAGGGTACAAGTAACAGCAATTCCTTCAGCAGGCCAGTTCAGGTGCTGTTCTAGGCATTGTTATTAAAGGACCAGCCTGGAGTCTGTGCCTCCAGCCCTGCCCTGTGCTTTTGTAAGCGCCTAATGGACAGTCTTTCTGCTTTAAGTTGCTAGGTTGGATTTTGTTATCTACCACTGATCTCTGACTGATGTAGAGAAGTCATGACCTTATGGTACCCCAAATTCTCTCCCTGCTTGGATCTCAAAGCAAGCAGGGCATTGGCGCTCATGTGAATATCTCCCCTTCCCTCTTCTCCCTGTCTTCCCCTTTCTCCCAAGCTTTATTCTTCATTTTGTATTTTTTTTAACTTTTTACTTTGAAATAAATATATTCTTTTATAAAAGCTGAGAAGTCATGTCTAGTTAAATGATTTGGACTCGTTGGAGGAAAGACTTCATAGCAGTGGACATGTTTTCCTTTTCCATCTCTTCCTTCACAAGGAAAGTATATCCAAAGTACTGGGAAAATAAATGGAATAAATGGAATCTACGTAAAGACCCAGGTTTGGGGTCCTGGGCAGTATGTGTGTGTGCTGTGTGATGGATGAGCAGATGCATAGGACACGGCCGTGCTGTGAGCTCGCACCTCCTGCCTGCCTCGAGCCCTGCTGGAGAAACTGTTCTCAGTAACAACATGTTTCTGTAGTAATTTAAGTGGATTATAGGCCAGGCACAGTGGCTCTTGTCTATAATCTTAGCACCATGTGAGGTCGAGGCAGGAAGATTGCTTGAAGCCAGGTGTTTAAGAACAGCCTAAGAGTGAACCCATTACTACAAAAAAAAAAGAGAGAGAGACAGAGAGAGGGAGAAAGAAAGTAAAGGAAGGAAGGGAAGGAGAGAGAGGGAGGGAGGTAAGGAGGGAGGAAGGAAGGAAAGAAGGAAGGGAGGGAGGGAGGGAGGGAGGAAGGAAGGAAGGAAGG
>NW_003852645.1:442821-452241 GCF_000181295.1 Otolemur garnettii | reverse complement strand
AAAAAAAAAAAAGAAAGAAAGAAAGAATGAGAAAATTATAAATACTGAACTAAGCCATTGGAATTGTTGCCCTTGTTTCTACGCCTGAGGGCGAGTTTGCTGTGTACCCTGGGGGTGAGTTTGCCCTGTGCCCTGAGGGCGAGATTGCTATATGCCCTGAGGACGAGTTTGCCCTGTGCCCTGAGGGCAAGTTTGCCCTCTGCCCTGAGGGCAGGTTTGCCATGCGCCCCTGAGGGCGAGTTTGCCATACGCCCTGGGGTGGGTTTGCCCTGTGCCCTGAGGGCGGGTTTGCCCTGCACCTGGAGGGCGGGTTTTCCCTGCGCCCTGGGGGCGAGTTTGCCCTGCACCCCGGGGGCGAGTTTTCACCTGAGCCCTGAGGGCGAGTTTGCCCTGCACCCCAAGGGCGAGTTTTCACCTGAGCCCTGAGGGCGAGTTTGCCGTATGCCCTGAGGGCAAGTTTGCCCTGCGCCCTGGGGGTGGGTTTGCCCTGTGCCCTGGTGTCGAGCTTGCCCTGCGCCCTGAAGGCGGGTTTGCTATATCCCCCGAGGGCGAGTTTGCCCTGCGCCCTGAGGGTGGGTTTGCTATGTGCCCTGAGGGCGAGTTTGCCCTGTGCCCGAGGGCACAGCGGCTCTATGCCCTGAGGGCAGTTTGCTCTGTGCCCTGAGGGCAGGTGTCTCTATGCCCCGAGGGCAAGGTGGCTCTACGCCCTGAGGGTGAGGTGGCTCTAACATCCTGAGGGGGTGAAGTGCTGTGGCTCTAGCGCTCTGTGGGCAGGAAGTGCAGTGGGTGAGTAGTAGTCTATAGTATGGATATAGCATGCTTTGTTTATCCATTCCTCCAATTTGTATTTAAATTACATTTTGATAGACAATGCTGTTGTTACATTTTTAATCCTTTTATTTCTTCTACCTTTACCTTTCCAGTAGTTGGGGCTATGGGCACCTGTCAGTGTGCCTGCTGAGCAGCATTTTAAACAATATGTAGGCAGCATGTTAATGAGGAAGAAGGACAAGGTATTCTGGGTAGAGTGATCAGTCTACACATAGGACAAAACTATCCACTGATAGTTAAGGGTAGGGGGTTATTGGTAACTGGAAAGAGAGGTTTCTTGATTTGAGGTGACAAAATGGAGACTACAATGGATTGAAAAAATAATGAGAGCAGAGGAAATGTAAATCAGGAAGTTCAGGCAAGAGGGGATAGTTGGTCTTCTTCTTTCAAGTTTCTAGGTACAAATCTCTTCTCAGAGGTAAAGGGGACCTGGCTGCTGTATGATCTGATTCCTCCTTTGAAATTTATGTGCCAAGAATTAAGACCTAAAGCTTCTGGATCAGACCCTAGGGAGTGTAGGAAAATCGCCCCTATAAAGGGAAATTTTTAGAGACAGATCAGTTGACAGCAGTCTAAAGTATGGGTCCATAAGTTATGTTATAGCCCAAGAGTCAAATCTGGCCCACCACTTGTTTTTATAAATAAAGTTTTATTGAGACCTTGCACACCCATTTCTTTACATGTTGTCTATGGCAGCTTCCCCATGATCATGGCAAAGTTAACTAGTTTTAACAGAGACTATATGACCTGGTTGAGCCTAAAATATTTATTATGTGGCCCTTTACAGAAAACGTTTGCTATTGTCTGGTCAAAATTTTTTTTAATTGTTTATTTGGTTTTGATCAAAGATTTCCAAACTTCTTCATAAAAGTTTTCTAAACTTTAGCTATCCCTGCTAATTAAAAATTTATGGAACATGTACCCCTAAGATATGGAGTATCCCTTCACAAATTACTTCTTAATGCAAAGGAGAAATGATAACTTTACAGTGAACAATATCTGACAGCCACCTTAACCAGGTGACCAAAGTCATCACCAGAAGCAGAACAAACCCAAATCACATGTCTCCTGATAGGAGGTGCTGAGAAGAGTACATCCCACCCAAAATGCATAACTAAGCCGAACCATGAGGAAACACCAGGCAAGTCCCAATCAAGAGACAGCCTACACCAGGCGTCCTCAAACTACGGCCCGCAGGCCACATGCAGCCCATCTAGGACATTTATCCAGCCTGCCGAATGCCGCCACTACCTGTCCTGCTTAGCAGCCAACTCATCCCAGGGCCTGCAGTCCGGCCCTCCAATGCTCTGAGGGACAGTGAACTGCTCCCTGCTTAAAAAGTTTGAGGACCCCTGGCCTACACAATAATTGGGCATGCCCTTGAGTCACATCAGGGAGAGCCTGGGGACCATCCCAGGGAAAAGAAACACAAAATAAAACATGCACTAGGAAACAAACTAGTCATTTAGGACATTGGCGGGACAATTGATAAATTTGATTAAAGGGTTGTGAATTATTAGATAACAATATCTTATCATGTCAAATTTTCAGATTTTGAACATTGTATTGTAATGGTGTACAGTTTCCTTGTTCTTACAAAAAAAACACTGGCTCAGCATCTGTAATACAATGGTTACGGTACCAGCCACATACACCAAGGATAGTGGGTTTATACCCAGCCTGGGCCAGCTAAACAACTGCAACAATAAAATAGCCAGGCATTGTGGCAGGTGCCTGTAGTCCCAGCTACTTGGGAGGGTGAGGCAAGAGAATCACTTAAGCCCAAGAGTTTGAGTTGCTGTGAGCTGTGACGCCACCAAGGGCAACATAGTGAGACTCTGTCTCAAAAACAAAGAAAAAGAAAAAAAACACACACCAAAATATTTAGGGATTAGGCCAGACACAGTGGCTCACACCTGTAATCCTAGCATTCTGGGAAGCCAAGGCTGGTGGATCACTTGAGCTTAGTGGTTTGAGGTTTTTGTGAACTGTGACACCATTGTATTCTACTAAGGGCAACAAAGTGAGACTCTGTCTCCAAAAAAGAAAGAAAGAAAGAAAGAGAAGAAGGAAGGAAGGAAGGAAAGAAAGAAATATTTAGGGACAATGGGAGAAGATATCTACAATTTACTTTTCAATAGATGTTTCTGGGGGTTATCTCTCCCCTTTCCACTTCCCTGTCCCTCTCTCTTTATGAACAGATGGACAGAATGGACAGACGATAGAAGACAGACAGACGGTACAGATCCAGACAAAGCAAGCACTCCAGGGTAGCAATTTATTACCTAACTTGGCATGTCTCTGCTCCATGGAGGCCTCCAGCCACAGGAGAGCCAAGCCCCACACAGAAGATGCAGAAGCTGCCAGATCTCCGGGTGCAGACAGGACAGCAGAGCTCTGGGGACTTCACCCAGGGCCTGGCTGGCTCGCAGGTGCCGCCTGACACAATCTCCACCCTCTGGTGCCACCTACTGGCACCTTCCTCCTCCCTTTGCACTTGGAAATCAGGAAAAAAGGGAAGACTCTGAGCTGGAGACTGTCTCTTTTATAAACACTACGTGAGTGGAAGGAGGATATTCTGACTCCTGAGGTAATAATACATTACTGTACACATATAACCGTTGTGGGAAATCCATAAAAAGCCCAAAGTAAATATCCTGCCACACTTTGGAGCCCCTCTTGAAGACAACCATTGCTCCTATTTTGGGTACCCGCCTTCCCGTTTATGTTACTATTTTACTACGTGTATGATATGTATAGTATATTATATATATTTTCTATACATGTGTAACACTATGGGAAAGTCACCATTATTTCATCTTCCTAAATTCTATTTTGTAATCTGATTTGTTCCACTAAAAAAGCACTTTCTCATATTTCTTAAAAATCCTATCACTTGAACATGGTCATTACGGAAACATTCCATAATATCCATCTTTGTTGTTTGACCTTTTGTTTGATTCTCTCCTGGTACCTTGGGCTATGACATTGGTTCCAATTGTTGGGCTATTTCAAAGCAATTTTCTCCTAGGAACAAAACACCTGCAATGCTAGGTGCACTTTTGTGGCTCTCGACCTGCAATGCCAAACTGCCTTCTAGAAGCATCTATTTACATCCCATAAGCCTTTCTCCCTACATCCTCACCAACATTGAGCTTCATTCTTTACAGATCATGGCTAACTTAGAAAGACTGGAATAGCACTTTCTTGCCTTAATTTGTTTGGGAAGCAGCACCTGGCACTGACAGGTGCCCAGGCTGTGCAGCCAGAGCTCTGGGCTGTGCTCAAACCCCCAAACAGCCACTGGCCAACAATGCAACCGTGGGGCAAGTCACCTAAACTCTCTAGGCCTCAGTTTCTTTACCTGTAAAATAGGAACAATGAGAGTACTGATGCCACAGAGATCTGTGTGAGCCCAAAGGGAGTTAACACATAGAAGGAACCAGGAATGGTGTCTGGCACACAGGGGTGTCCGTGAGCACCCTCGGCGACTAATGAGGGGTCAGCGCACTTCTTCAGTTATCTGTTCAATCAGACAGATTTCATTGCATAGAGCTCACAGTCACTTTCTTTTTTTTTTTTTTTGAGACAAAGTCTAACTTTGTCACCCTCGGTAGAGTGCTGTGGCATTACAGCTCATAGCAACCTCCAGCTCTTCAGCTTAGGTGATTCTCTTGCCTCGGCCTCCCTAGTAGCTGGGACTACAGGCTCCCGCCACAACGCCCAGCTAGTTCTTTATTTTTTTCTTTTTTTGTTGCAGTTTGGCCGGGGTCGGGTTCAAACCCGCCGCCCTTGGTACATGGGGCTGGTGCCCTACTCACTGAGCCACAGGCGCTGCCCCACAGTCACTCTCTTGAAGTGATAGTATTTGTTTGTGATAGTATTTATTTGTTTCCATGACACTCACCATTAGAAAGCTTTGATCTAGATTTTGCCTGAGGGAGTAAAAGAGACTTCGGGATGCTGTCACAAGGTGGTAACTTGCAATTGTACGGCATTTTAGAATCGACGGAGATGCTTTTGATAAAAACAAATAAATACATAAATAAATAAATACATAAATAAAATAAGAGGGATTCCCATACGGATACAGTGAAGGCAGGATACATGTTGTTAACGTTAGCAAAATGCTAACTGTAGAACTAACATTTTGCCAACTGCAGAATCTGGGTGTTGGGTCACCAGCATTCACTGTACAATTCTTCCACTTCTCTTACTGTTTGAAAGTTCCCATACAAATTGTAGATGGGCGAGCTTATGTGTTATTTCTTCATTCTCTGACCGCTCAGTCTTTTCAGCTCAATCTGTCTTCCTTGACTGGTTTTTTAATATTTCTCCACATGGTCTTGCCTTTTGCACTTTTCTGTTACAAATTTGCATCCTCCGTGAAGCCTGTGACCAGGCTCAGGGCGTGGGCCACCACTTCTCTCCTCTCCTCCTCCAGCTCAAAGCCCTTTTGCAATCCACACCCGCAAGGACAGCAGTTCATAGGCCCTCCCTGACATGGCTGGGCAGCATCTGAAATTTGACAAGATCAAAAACAGTGTCATCATTATCTTCATAGCTTTCCAAACCTCAGGTCCCTCCTAAGCCATCATGGAAACCCCACCATCACCACTGGCTCAGAACTCAGAGCTGGCATGTGGACATTGTCCCAGCTCTAGACCACTTCCCTAGGTCACAAGAAAATAAAATAACCCCCTTTCATGGCAGCACTGTTAAGCTGTAGGTCAAGCTTTAACAACACCACTGAAGAAAGGTTTAAACTCCATCCCCACCTGGCTGACCTCATCTTATTAAGAGAGTCTTATTAACCAGATGACTGTTGGGGCCATGAGTACATTTATACGGTGCAGGTGTTTTCTTCTTTTTGTTTTGTTTTGGTTTTAATCTTGGGAATTCCAGAGTGGCTCCAGCTCCCACAGTGCTCAGGGCTGCCACCAAGTCATTGTGTCTGCCGGGGCACCTCTGTATCCCACTCCCTTTCTCCCTAGTTGCAGTGGGATTACTGGAGCCTCTGAGCATTGTGGGAAACTCCCCGGGGTCCCCTTCTCAGGAGGTTCTTGTTTATTAAAGCACTGGCCAGCATTTCATTCCACCTATTGACCACAAGAGTCCCCCTGCTGTCTTGGGATCCTTCACAGGCCTTGAATAGTCTATTTTACAAAGGCATTCACGGCAGGGATTCTTTAGGGCGTGACATCCTACAGGTAACCATTGTCTGTGGATTATTCACGTAGGGCTGGCTTTCCAGGCCTTCAGAAGCAATGATAAACAGCTCTTAAAGGGTCGCCCAGGTCAACAGACAGAATAGGGTTTGACTGACACAGATTCTATTGACCCAAGGTTTTTAAGAAAAACAGTTGCCGGGGAGAAGAAGCGCCCACATGCCGCAGCTGGCGCCTAAGGCAGCCTCCGGCTGTGACGGAGCGCCCTCTGCTGGCCACTGCTGCCTTGCAGGCCCGGTCCTCAGGACATGGCATACTCCCCACTCCTGCGTGGAGAGGGGGCAATTTTTTCTAAATAGCTTTATGGAATTATAATTAACAGACAAAAAATTGATCTGTTGAAAGGGGAGAGTTGGATGGTTTTTAGTAAGCAATTGGCATCAAAACCCAGTTCTAAAATGCCTCCACCCCTCAGCAGTCACTGCCCAGGCCTAGGGAAACTACTGACCTGCTTTTGTCTCTACAGTTTTGCCTTTCCTAGAAATTTCATGTATGTGAAATCTTGCAGTATGATCAATATTTTAACGTTATATTTGTAACATATTTTTGAGGTCTCCCCATGCCATGGAGCCCACTCCCCTGTACAGCTGGGTAGAGTTTCATTCCACAGCTTTACAACATCTGCCTATTCTGTCACCTGCTGGTGGGACATTCGAGTTGTTTACAATGTTTTGCTGTTATAATGTGGTTAAGAACATTAGTATACAACCCTTTGTGTGAATGTACGTTTTAATTTCTCTTGGTTGAATACCTGGACATAGAATTGCTAGGTCACATAGTAAGGCTAGGTTTAACCTTTTAAGAAACAACCAAATAGTTTTCCAAAGTAGCTGCACCATTCTACATTTCTGCCAGCAGTGTAGATGGCTCTAAGTGTGTTCGCTTGTCCACGGGTGTGACCCTGGCATTCCTGCTTCTCCCTTTCCTGAGGAATCCCTGGGCTCTTTCCCTGCTCTGGACACTAAGCTCCTACTTAAGATGTTGCCCCATATTTGCTGCCCACATTTAACTCACATAGGGAAGTTTTCAAAATTAAATTAGTTGCAACATTTAAATGCAAGGAAGGCTTGGATTAAGAGCCAGACATTCAGCTATTCTTGAAAACTTGGAGGTACTGGTCACCAGTGGTGCCAATTTCTGGTTGGCAGCAGGCAGGTGTCACTAAATAGCATATGCCCTAGCCCTCCCGTGCCCACCCCATGTCTGAGCCACTCCCTACTCTCTCCTATCACTGAGGTTGGTGCTAGTTACCATTTGCCCCACCATTTGAGCATTAGGTTAGAATAAATAAAGCATCTTTTTCATTGATGTACATTAGTTGTACATATTTGGGGGGTACTTGTGATATTTTAACATTGTGTAATGATCAAATCAGGATGACTAAGCAAGACTGAGACCCCATCTCTACTAAAAATAGAAAAATTAGCCAGGAGTTGTGTTGGGCGCCTAAAATCCCAGCTACTCAGGAGACCAAGGCAGGAGAACAGTTTGAACCCAAGAGCCTGAGGTTGCTGTGAGCTGGGCTGATGCCGCTGCACTCTAGCCGGGACAACAGTGTGAGGCTCTTGTCTCAAAAAAAAAAAGGGGAAAGAAAAGAAATTCCACTTATTAATAAAAAGTCTGAAAGAAGATTAAGAATAGAGGACAGATATCTCAAAACATGGTGGGAAAGAACTTGCCCCCACCAATAATTATTAATGAGAACACATCAAATCTGCATAAGAATTCACACCAACTGACTCTGAGATACACCCCAAATTTGTTGAATTAGCATTTGTTATAAATAGCAAGAATTCAGGTGAGTTCCTTATTATATAAGGTGATCAGATTTTAACATTGATAAAGCAGGACACCATTGATGGGGTTGGGGGGAGGTGGGGGGTTCTTAATTAAAAATTTGGTCTATATGGAGCAACAAAAATTTACATAGAATGCAAAAATAGTATTGTAATATATATTTTTTTAATTTCAACATAAGTACAATTTACAAATATAATACATTAAAAAAAATTATGTATAGGGCAGCACCTGTGACTCAAAGGAGTAGGTGGCGGGTTCAAACTATACATAAAAAATTATGTATGGTATTATTTTATTCTTTGGCATATTTCTCATTTGAGTGAATTTTTTTTAGTGGATTGCTGTCATTGTTTAAAAGGTCATGAAATTTTTCACAAGAATTATATTTCACACATAAAATGGCTTTCAAAGTCTCAACACTTAATTGTGATTTTTCTGATGTCCACACTTTATTTACCATATAAAAAACACATTCAGTCACAGCATTAGTTCCTGGTAAGGACAGTGAATATCCCACAATTTTTAGTGCATTATTATATGGAACATGGTTTGTTTCAAAATGATGAAATATTTCTAAACATTTGTTCTCTATTGTGATCTTTGCTGATGCCCAAGAGTTAACCTTTTCCTTATCAATATATTTTTTTTTAACAATGATACCTGTAAGTCCTAAGTGTCACTTTCAAGGCCAGCGCTAGACTTTTTGCCACCACTATAAAATATAAATAATACAAGTACTGTCTGCTAAATTCATGAAATAAGTAAATAAATTACTTACCTAAATTATTTTAATAGCTGTTGTTGACATCACTTGTTTAACTAGCACTACCACGCAGTACAACGTGTACCATCTGAGAGACAGTTACAAAATGTTTTCGTGGTTGCCAATGCCAAAAAATGCCATTGTTCATTAAGTCCAAACAATGGTAGTCGAATTCTAACAACTAATCAACAATGCGAACTTTGATAAGCAGTTCTTGATATCAGTTCTCAACAATTATTTGTTATTATTGAAGTTTAACATTATAAAATTAGCAAAAATAATATAAAACTCATATCCTGGTGAAATAGCTACATGGCAGTGTTGGGACCAGAATTGCCGCTGAGAGACCACCACACACATGTAAAGACAAAAAGTGCTTTATTTTGCAAGCATATGCCTGGGCCACTCTTCCCTTCAGCATGGCTGGAGGAAGGGCAACACCCTAGTGAAGCAAGCTGAGGTTTTTAAAGCACATAGAGGAATTTCATTGGGTGTTTTGTCAGGCCGGGCTGCTATTGGCTGAGTTAGGGACCCTGGGGGTGGAGGGAGAACTACTTGTTTGTTCCAGACAGTTTGGCTCCTTCTGAGCTAAATGTCCTTGCCTATAAGCGAGGGAGGGAGCCAGTATCCTTCTAATACCGATTCCACCTGGGCAACCTTGCCCAGGAGGTGAGTAATGAAGTTACATTAACCTCTTCATTCCCAAATGGAGTTATATTAACCTTTTCAGCAGCCACCGTATATTCCCTCCCCATTGTCCCGCCCTTCCCTGGTTTGTCATGCATTCTTTCCAAAAAT
>NW_003852645.1:437674-442642 GCF_000181295.1 Otolemur garnettii | reverse complement strand
AACCTCCAACTCCTGGGCTCAAGCAAGTCTCCTGCCTCAGCCTCCCAAGTAGCTGGGACTACAGGCACCCACCACAACGCCTGGCTATTTTTTTGGTTGCAGCCATCATTGTTGTTTGGCGGGCGCAGGCTGGATTTGAACCCACCACCTTAGGTGTATGTGGCTGGCACCTTAGCCACTTGAGCCACAGGCGCCAAGCCTCAAAATCGGGACTTTTTAAAAACGCTGCAGGACACAGGACAAATTGAGCCATGAACAATAGAAACTTGTAACAATAATTTTAAAATTATCATCTAAAATCATTCACTCATTATACAGAGTATCAGCCACGCAGAAATTTTCATAGTGTAATAATTTATTAATGGATATGCAATATTTCTCCAAAAGTCTTTCCAGAAATTACAAGGCAGAAAGTAAACACTTCTTTTTTGCTTCTCTGGAAATTTTTTTAAATGTAAACATGAAATATTTGAAGAAATGATTTTTAAAAAGTAAAAAATGAATCTGTAAATACATTCTTAAAACTCTGATTTCAAATAGTAGGTATATGGGGCTAGACATACAGATGTGGCATTTTGATAACTGGCTTAAATATCTAAATATAAATCAAAAAATATTTCCATAACTTCAACTATAAAAACACAAGTTCAGTAAGTACTTCACACCTAGGGAGAACAATTTTATTTGTATTTATTTTTTTATTTTTTTGAGACAGAGTCTCAGGCTGTCACCCCGGGTAGAGTGCCGTGGCATCACAGCTCACAGCAAACTCAACTCGTGGGCTTAAGCAATTCTCTTGCCTCAGCCTCCCAAGTAGCAGGGACTACAGGTGTCGGCCACAATGCCCAGCTATTTTTGGTTGCAGTTGTCATTGTTGTTTAGCAGATCTGGGCCGGGTTTGAACCCACTATCCTAGGTGTATGTGGCCGGCGCCCTTGCCGACTGAGCTACAGGTGCCGCCCAGAACAATTTTAAAAAACACAATGAGGAGTATTAGGAAGTGAGGACTAATAAGATTGAACTTGAAGTGGGACACAAAAGCAGACATGATCATGCAAGTAAACAAAAGTATCAATATAAGCGCGATCTTTAAACACTTAAATATTCTTCAAGACAAGTTATACCTTCAGCTTAATCACAAAACAGTGAGCCACACACCACCAACAGGCTATTTAAAGACCAAAATATATATATATGTACAGTAGAACCACTGTAAGTTGACCATACAAGGGATTGCAACAAACCGGTCAACATACAGAGGTGGTCAACATAAGAGGCCTACTGCACTGATACACACATGGTGTGTGTTGGCCTATGAAAATTAAGCCAACTGTAAGGAGGTGGTCAACTGTGGAGGTTCTATTTGTGTGTGTGTGTGTCAGAGTCAGAATACTCCTGTAGTAATTCTGAGTACAGAGTGATGACCAGCAAGTAATAAAATGCGAAATACAGACTGGAACTAAGCTAAGCAGCTGGATGTGTAAGTTATGAACAAGTGAAATTCATAACAGTATTGAATAAGGAAGGCAGTTTCTAAACTGCCCAATATTACCCACACTAATTGTTTGGAATCAAGCACAGCTACTTTAGTTTCAAACCAAACAATGTTAAAATATAGTCATATGCCTATACAATTACACATAGGAGTAACACAAATTAACTATTTGGGGGGTATCCTTCACCTATTCACTTGAAATTCTGACTAGTCGCTACGTTAATAGATGACCATTCTTTAGTTCATACATATTATGAACTAAAAATAAAGCATACTATCATACTAAAAACAGTATTGAGCAATAAAAACATTATTTTCGATCCCTACAAACTATGGGAATTAACTTTTAAAGTTTAGCAGGATAGTAGGTACTTAACAAGAACATTTAAGTGATCTGTACAATAGTTTACATTTGTGAGAATTACTTAATGTCTAGGAATAATTTCCTTGAGTTTAGAGAGTACTAAATCTTGGTTCATCACCACTGTAAATTCAGACTTTATTAATGTAAACAGGGAAACATAAATCTTATATTTAGTGAACAAAGAAGATGCCATTGTCTTGACAATGCAGTAGTGAATTATGTACTATCCTGGGTGATGGGACAGGTAGAAACTGGAAGTAAATAAACATGGCTTTTTAAAGGGTATTAGGTGCATTTCAACTTTATCGATCAATATAATCAGAAGGCACTTGAAAGGATTTATGCGGGGCTTTCCAACCAATGTTTACTATGATGATGGCAAACTTTGTAAACAACTGTACAAAGATGGTTCTAACATGAAACTTCCTATTTTTTTCAAAAGGCAATATTTAGTATATAAAACAGTGTAAATTAAGATGTTAATATATTAAACAATTTATAAACATTTAAAATTACAGATATCTTACAAAACAGCTCTATGATAAAAATTATTCCTGCAAACAAGAAGTAAACAAACATAGTACAAAAAGTCTTTTATTTAGCATATATTAGCTGGGAGAAGGGGAGGAACGTAAGTCTTGGACCTGAAATCTAATAGTTTCGTAACATAAAGTATTCCTCATTAAATTTTAAATACATTTTTAACACTGAAATATTTTAAAAATTGAAATTTTCAATAATTCCTTATTTCTCAAGGCCCTGGAAACAAGTTTCACATCGTTAAAGTTTTGTAGTGTGTTATTTAGAGTCTAGGACATTTAAGTTCACTATCAAATCCATTCTGTTCACAGTGTTTTCACCGGACAAGACATTCTATTGTGCTTTCTCCTTGGATTCATTAATTAAAAAGTCAGCACCTAGCGCCAAGCCACAGAGTCTAAGATTTATTCACGAAGCGACAGGATGTTGATTTTGTTGCAGGTGTGGTCTGTGTCTCCAAGGATAAATAGCTCTTGGGATATGGTTGCTATGACAATGTTGTTGCCAGGATAATTCCAAGGATCACGAGCAATATAATTACACAAATAATAATGAATATCATTTTCTGCAAGATTAAAAAAATATTAATTTGCAATGTATAGAAATCAACAATGTCATCTGCTAACAAAATCTCTCTGGAATTTAAGATTCTTTAAAATAAAAGTCCATTATAAAGAAAGAACCTCTGAAGGTCATAGAAAAGGAAAGGGAATAGAAAACTCCAAAGGCAAAGGTTAAGTTCTAGATGCATGTATAATAAATTAAATTACTTTAACAAATTATGTGTCATTAAAACAACAATTTGCTCCTGGAAGGAAAAGGTACCATGTGAGCTCATACTAAGCACTTTCCTTGATCATAATAAAATTCCAGAACTGCTCTTAATTGGATGCATTATCTTTTTAAAACTTTAAGTGAAACTATTTCTCATTGGCTAAAAAAATCCTATCTATCCATTTTCTTACATTTAAGCATGATGAACATATGTAAGAAACCAACAAGACATTAGCTCAGTCTTTTGTTCCATTTACAGCCTAGAAGCAAAGCACGATATAGCATTAATTTTTTTTTTTAATTAACAAGCATCCTCACACAATTGAAAGTTAGATCTTTGGTTTAAGAAATCGAGTCTCCATTTAAGTTCACAACTCCAGGTCAGTTGTCTGAGGCAAAAGAGAAGAAAGATACAAAAATAGGTCAGGCATGGAGGCTTACTTCTGTAATCTTAGCACTCTGGAAGGCGAGGCAGGTGGATTGCTTGAGCTAGGAGTTGAGATCAGCCTGAGCCAGAGTGAGACCTCATCTCTAAAAATCTAGCCGGGTGTTGTGGCGAGCACCTGTAGGCCCAGCTACTCAGGAGGCTGAGGCAAGAGGATCACTTGAGCCCAAGAGTCTGAGGTTTCTGTGAGCTAAGATGCCACAGCACTCTAACCAGGGTGAAAAGTGAGACTGTCTCAAAAAAAAAAAAAAAAAAAAAAAGACACAAAAATGAAAGGGATATCACACTGCTGTTCTCTTTTTAAGAGAGCAAAGACTCACCATTTTACATTAGTTATGAAATGTATGCTACATTTTCATCTAAGAAATCCTATGTGCTGAGCCAGAATGAGCAGGCTGAGAGCTCAACTGACTATATCACAACGTGGAGAGTGGAAAGAGGAGCAAGGCCAGGCCCCACAGTGAACTCAGGGACTGTTCTGGAACCTGGCAGCTGCTTTTGGGAACCCCTGCTCCTTCGAGTCCTACACTCCCGACCACTCCCTGGAAAGCCACAACCTTCTACTATCTCCTTCCATGTTTACTATAAACCTTTCTTAGCACCTTTCTAGGGGAATGTCTTTTCCTTTGGCCTGTAATACCTCCCAGGATGCCAACAGGTGCCCTCACTCTTCTTGGAGTCCCCTCAGAGAACTGCCTGGCCTAGATGTGTGCTCTGGTTTCTGCCAAGCAGCTGGCTGCTTCATTGTGTGCTCTCCAGCCACCTCTGGCTTTCAGATGGTCACTGACTGACTACAAGGCATTTGGGGTGCAGGGATCAGGTGGCATCTAATCTTCTGGTGACAGCTCTAACCAAAGCTTGGTCTTCTCCCTAGTGATGGAGAGAGTACAGGCTGGGAGTCAAGCCAGTTTGGAGCTGAAGTCATGGTTCTATCACCGATGTCTAGAAATCTCTGCCTGTCTCCTCACATAAAACAGGGCATCCCTCCACGTGATAGGGATTAGGGTTACCTCTGTAAAATAACCATGCATCCTGCCCATCCTGCAGGGCAGGCAGGGGGATACAGGGCCCAACCTATAAGAAGGCAATTTGCTAAAGGGTAGAAAAACAAATTTAAGGCTTTTTATTATTAAATCATAACTGTGTACCATAATGCATTTATGGGGTACAAGGTGCTAATTTGATATACAATGTGGAAAGCTTACATCAAACTTGTTAACATAACCATCACCTCACTTATTTGTTGTGGTAAGACATTTATTTATTTTTTTTTTGAGACGGAGCCTCAAGCTATCCCCCTGGGTAGAGTGCCATGGCATCACGCTCACAGCAACCTCCAACTCCTGGGCT
>NW_003852645.1:427595-437468 GCF_000181295.1 Otolemur garnettii | reverse complement strand
TTAATAGTTTTAAAATGTGCCACTGCATTATGCACAATAGATGAGGTCCCACCAAATACCCCCCAAATTTAAGTGTAAAAAGCATAAAGACATCAATCACTGCCTTTGTATACAGTAATGATCTGCTTCTTATGAACGAAGATCATTTTGTGTCCATTCTTTCAGACTAGGGTGAAATGGCCAGCCAGGCTGGTGCACAGGCACAAGCCCCACTCTCTAGGGACCAGGGAGAGGAGGCTTCTTTAGTCAACATCAATACTCAGCAGCGCCCGAGAAAAGCAGTGCCCTTCACAGCATCCATGCTAAAAACTGTAATTTTATCTTCAGTGAAACCACATTAAACTAACCACATTATGACCACCAGGAAAAAGAAACTGCACATTTTAGAAAGAATTATGGAAATATTCAAAACCTCCATTATACTAGCGAAAAAAATCACATGGTCCATTTTTTCAGCAAAGGCAAGAAGACAGATTTAGGAAAGACATATAAACATTCCGCCTAATAAAACCAGTGCTCAGAGTGCTCGCCACCTTCGGAAGACTGGAAGGTTACAACAACAATGCCCAGAGCTTGCCACTGAAATAATTTCAAGGGGCATGAGGCTCACATAGACATCAGGACACTGACTCAAAAGCTTCTCACCTGTAACTGGTTAGTGTAACAGAAACACATGTTAGAGACTAAAAAGCAGCCATGAAACTTGCACATGCCATCTGCAGTCTGCAGTCACATCCACACACAAGAACGCAATCAGGGACAGCCTGTCCCAATCCAGACACCCTGGGACACAGTGCAGTATTCTCATCACAATGATTACTCTGACAGACGTTTACAAAGACATAACTGGTACTTCCACATTTAATATACCTGACAGCATTCTAATTTAAGTGCTAACCCCCACGCATAAGAAAATCAGAAGGAAAATTCAACATCAATTGAAGTTTGAGGCAAGGTGATATTCATATAGCAGACAAAAAAAATGATCCTTGAAATAAACTGAAGATCTTTTATCTTCAGAATCCTTTAAGTTCAACAGAGGGAGGGTAAAAGGAGGGATCACACCTATGGAACATATGACAAGGGTACAAGTCAAATCTGTGAAATGTAGAACATAGATGTTTTGGCACAATAATCAAGTAAATGAGGTGAAAGCTATGTTGATTGGTTTAATGTAACCACTTTAGATTGTATAAAAAAAAATCAGCACATTGTACCCCACATATGCATGAATGTATTTATGATTTATGTGTATTTGACTTAATAAAAAAAAAAAGGATTGATAGGGGGCGGCGCCTGTGGCTCAGTAGGTAGGCCGCTGGCCCCGTACACCAAGGGTGACGGGTTTGAACCCGGCTCTGGCCAGTTAAAACAGTAGTGGCAACTGCAACAAAAATAGCCAGGCACTGTGGTGGGCGCCTGTAGTCCCAGCAACTTGAGAGGCTGAGGCAAGAGAACCACCCTAGCCCAAGAGCTGGAGGTTGCTATGGCTGTGACGCCACGGCACTCTACAGAAGGCGACAAAGTGAGATTCTATCTCAAAAAAAAAAAAAGAATGGATAGGCATACTAACCAAAAAAATACATAGTTTTTGTTTTAATAAGAAATATTTTTAAACAAAATCAATACCACCAAATAGAGAAGTTCCAGGTGGCTCACACCTATGGTCTCAACACTGTGGGAAGCTGAGGTGGGATGACTGCTCGAGCCCAGGAGTCCTAGACCAGCCTGAGTAACAGAGCAAGACCCTGTCTCAAAAATAAAAATAGAAAAGTTGGCCAAAAGATTTTAATTTTAGTCAATGTTTTTCTTAGCTTTAGATTCATTCTCTCAATTCCACAGTAAAACCATGAGTTAATGTATCCTACAAAGTAACTTTTAGTTGCTGCAATTATTCTAAAAGTTAAATCTTAAGAGAGACATTATTATATGTTAGTTTTTCAACTGAGCATTAATCTTTACTGCTACGGCTGTGGCATTTAACAAAGGGAAGGAGTGAAACGGTCTCCACACACTGAAAACAAAAGGTCGACCAGAGCACTGCTGCTGGCCACACTGTCACCCTGAAGTGATAGGAGTAAAATTTTATTATTTTTAAGTCTATTTAAATTGGGCAAGCACTATTATTGGTTAATTGTGAAAATTAGTAAGTAAATGAGATAATTAGTTACTTACTGCCAGGCTGGCAGACAGGCATGCACACTGATGCTCTCTACACCATCATCTGCCAACTGACAGCCCAATAATCAGAGCAATTATGCCAAGCAGAACCACTGAGACCACAACAATTACCCACTTTTTCTGTTAAAGAAAAGGGAGCTGATTATATCATGGTTAATTTCACATGGCCACATTAAAAGACATCCTTCACTTGAAATAAAATGATCCATAATAACTCACTATAAAATCTAAGTTATAGGACACATGCTTAATCCTGTTTGGCAATTTTTAGTTCTCAAAAAGAGCGATTTTTAATAAAGTCAGACTAGTTGGAGATAAATTACTATCTAACCCTTAGACCATTAGGTTTCATCCATGAGAAGAAGCATGATCATTTATTTTGATACCTTCTGATGGTCTAAGACACACGGCTTCCCGCCTGCTACACCCTCAAGGCGTGCCCTGTGCCTCTGATTTGTGTGCTGCCGGTGCTCCTAACACACCATATAGAAGGCAACCTTCCCAGTGGCGCTGCCTGGTCCCTGAGGCCACAAGCAGCTCCACTGGGCACAAGCACAGGATGTGCTGGAGGCCCAGTGTGTGGGGCAGATGCAGTAGGCACACATGCAGCAGTGGCAGCACAGGGACCAGCTGGTGGCTTTGGTTATCAGGCATTTCATCAAAAAGACAGTGATAGCCTCTGAGACAGGCATCATGTCTTGGCCCAGATTATATGCTGGGGGTGTGCAGACCCCAAGCACCCTCCAAAGCCAGGCTTACTCATCAGCGGGGGGAGAGTGAAAAATGTATCATATCCACCATCTTTCTTCTTAGTAAAACCAATGAATTTTCACTAAAATTTTCATTGGATTGACATGATTAGGTCATGGAGAAAAGAAAAGGAGCTGCCTTTTTTAAATGAAAGTCAACTTTGTGCTTAGAACTAAGCTTAGCAGCGGATACATGTATCTTATCACTATTCCCTAAACTTACACCAAGAATCAATATTTTAAGAAGCAATCACAAAATAATGTGAAAAACAATGACTTATATTTCAATGAACCTCTTTAGACATGCCTAAGGCAACCGAAATATGCTTCATGGGCAGATGTAACAGCCCAGACACGCATCCTGGCTGAGAATGCTCACGTGCAGTTAGTTACCCACAGGTGAACATGCACATACTACCCGACTCTGATTTCTCCTAACACCTTGAAACACCTCTCCTGCTTATGTCACCCTGGAAACATCCCCTGATCGGCACTGAGCCATCAGCCTCTAAGAAAGGCTCGATCCTCTTTAGGAAGGAGGACAAGCACTCAGGCAGCTACTTGGTGGCACACATCCATCTTCTCCATACTGCAGAGGAATGAAGGACTTTCAGGCAAGGACACACAAGATTCAGAGTTTTCTGGCCCCTTCGAACTTAATTTGTAGTTTCAAAGTTTCCTTGAAAGAACCTTCATTCACACACCACCCTTTTCAAATTCAGATAAAGACACCGAAGGTCACTCACAAACTCACGCCATGCTCAGCATCCCTGCATATTAAAAAGGAGGTGACAATATGAAAAACCTATCTCTCAAGTTTCAGAGGCAATAGGATAAAATGCCTAAGTCTGTAAAATAAGTTTTAAATTTTGGCCCAATCTAAAACACATACCCACAACAGTTCCCTTAACTCTTTTGAAAGCAAAGTGTGTGGACCTTGAGCAAGACTCCATTCTTTTGAGAATCTCTCTAAGTGAGTGCTATGTAAAGTTTTAGGTCCACAGTCTCAAATTATTCTCTTCTTTCCACCAAACTAAAGAATTCACAAATAACCTAAATAAAGAATGTTTACTGAATAAAATGTGTAACAGACAATTTTTAGGAGAATTTCCAATCCCTTTGGTTTTCTATCTCCCTCCAAATAACAGCCCAAGGAACAAAGCTTGAAGTTCAAATTCCCTACGAGGACAACAGCATGGACTCGGGGCTGTGAGGGCTTTAACCACTTAGAATACAGAAGCATTTATACTCAACATAATTTTCCTAAAACATTTTTAGAATTTTTAGCAAAAAAAAAAAAATTATTTAAGTTTTAAAATAAAACATTTACTGAAAGAATCCTTATTTCTTAAAACATCTTTTAGGCAGCCTTGAATTAATATACTACAACTTGAAACCAAATGAAAACAAAAACAGCCTAATTCTTTAAAGCCAAACTCACCCTCCTTGCTTTGCTGCGATATTTAACAGCCTTTTTAGTTTCTTCTTTAGCACGTTCAACATAGTCTGTGGCATTCATAACGTTTCTTTCTATGTTGTTGATCATTTCACCCTTAAAATGAGAAGTTTCAAACTTAGAAGACATTTCAAATGACTTAATTATATACCCTAAGACAACCACGTAACACGATTTCTATATAAACACAAAGTACACATAATGGATACCGAATTTTTTTCACATTTACAGAAAATAAAAAGTGAGACCACTTATAATACACCAAATATCAAAGTAATAAAAATTCAATTTATATTTTAAAAAGAACTAAAAGGAATGGGCAACAATGTTGGTAATTAAAGGCATATCAAGATGATTTTGCGATATGCTTTAATGTGAACACGTCTTACAGATGAGAACATGGCAGGAGGCAATAAGGTTTAGGTGAAACTAATATTTACTGTTATGCACAGACAGTAGACAAAGAATGATATCTTTTCTAACAGGTACAAAATTGTTATTTATTTCTTTAACATATCAGTAAACTAAGGACAGCTTGTATCTGCCACTTGACTAAATTAATGAGCAGAAATGTAAACTGAAGTGATAACAGTGAAGTGTTAGGGAGAAAACACAGTACCTGGTCCTCTGTGCCCGGCAGACAGAGTCTGCAGCAGTGAACAGGAAAGCAGTGGAGAAGGACGGATAGTTAACTTACACATCCGCAAATGTCAACTTACTAGTAGGCTCTGGCTATTCACACACTTCGCATTATCTGAGTCAATGTAGCACAATGCTAACAGCAGGCTAGACAAAATGATGCGACACAGCTAACACCACAGCAGTTGTTCTAATGGAGCTTGATCCAACACATTTGGTCTAGAACAATCATAAACTCTCAACTAATTATAAACATAATCTACTATTCTTATATCTCCTTGGTTTCTTTTGGACTACTTCCTGAAAGTAAGAAGCTGGTGGTCATCCCAACTCTCCACTTCCTGGGTCCTCCATGGCAAGAGGCCCACCCCAATCAGAAAGGAATGAGTCTGTCCTACCCCTGTGTGCCTGTCAAGTTTCCTTCGGCAAATGGCCAGTGCCTGAGCTACCCACACACTTCCACTATCCAGCCCCTCACAGTGAAGCGCTCTTTAGAAGGTGAGTGATGCACGTGGGCGGTGAACCCCCATGGGGAAGGGCGTCCTACCCCACCTGGGACAGCTCAGACAAGTTTGTAAAGTAGCCAACCAGACTGGAATCTTCCTAGAGGAAGGCCAAGGAGATGATTTACTGGCTGGTTTGAGGTGAACGTTTCTACCCAGTACCAATCCCATAAATCATGGAGTCCTAGCCTCACATGGTGCTCGGGAAACCTCAGGAGAACCTATTTGGAGTCAAAGAGCAAGGGTGAACATGTCCATACACCTAACAGATACACAATATCCTTGATTTTACTCTGAATTTTACATACATTTTTAACTTAAATTAACTCTTCAGCTCTCTCAGAAAGGTCTCCCCACCTCCTAACAGCACCATGTGACGTACAAGTTTGTCTCAGTGTCACAGATGAGTCCCTTGGGGGTGTATTCTTTTAGATACTTCTCATGATTACTACTGTAATATACATGCTTATAGAAAATAGAAAATATATACTTTTAGAGAAGACAACTAAAATTCACACAGTCCCTCTGCTATACTATTTCTTTCTTTCCTTCTGTGAATACTATTTAATACAGCCCAGATCATGCCACATACGTGTTTGTGTGTTTATTTATACATTTCTACATATATAAGATTTTTTTGTATCTTTTACCTTAAGAGTACCTTCTTCTAGCACAAATGTTTATATATTTCATTATAAATTCTCCACAAACAAAAATGTGTATATCAGGGCAGTGCCTGTGGCTCAGTAAGTAGGGCACAGGCCTCATACACCAAGGGTGGTGGGTTCAAACCCGGCCCCGGCCAAACTGCAACAAAAAAATAGCTGGGTGTTGTGACGGGCGCCTGTAGCCCCAGCTACTCAGGAGGCTAAGGCAAGAGATTCACCTAAGCCCAAGAGCTGGAGGTTGCTGTGAGCTGTGATATAACAGCACTCTACCAAGGGTGAGAAAGTGACACTCTGTCTCTAAAAAAAAACCAAAACAATGTATATATGACCTTATGGTTGCCCCAAACGCTGACCTATCAAGACACCATAATTTAATTATCCAGGGCTGGGCACACAGTATCTCATGCCTAAAATCCTGGCACTTTGGAAGGCTGAGATAGGAGGATCATTTGATGCTTGAGACCAGGAGTTTGAGACCTGTCTCTATAAAAAATTATTTTAAAAATTAGTGGGGCATGGCTCAGCACCTGTAGCTCAGCAGCTAGGGTGCCAACCACATACACCAGAGCTGGTGGGTTTGAATCCAGCCCGGTCCTGCCAAGCAACAACAACTACAACCAAAAAAAAAAAAAAAATAGCCAGGCACTGTGGTGGGCGCCTATACTCCCAGCTACTTGGGAGGCTGAGGCAAGAGAATCACGCAAGCCCAAGAGTTGGAGGTTGCTGTGAACTGTGACACTACAGCACTCTACCAAGGGTGATGAGGTGAGACTCTGTCTCAAAAAAAAAAAAAAATTAGCTAGGAATGATGGCTCATGCCTGTGGTCCCAGCTACATGGGAGGCGGAGGCAGGAGGATCACTGGAGCCCAGGAGTTAGAGACTGCTGTGAGCTATGACTGTGCCTTCCAGCCTAGGTGATGAGCAAGACATTGTATCTAAAAAAATTAAAATATTTAATGTACACAGTGATGATTTAATATTAAAAAATATAAGTAAATAAAAAATTAAAATATTTTTAATTATCCAGACCAGTCCCTAACTATTGAAAGTTTAATGTTCCTAGCATTTCAAGTAATACATATAATGCTGTATCAACTTTTGAATTTTGAGTTGGATCTAAAATAATGGCTTTCACAGATGCAGTGAGATCAACACTTCACTTCACATGACCGGCCGCATCTCAGGCAGCAGAGACGCCTGTAGTCACCTGGGTCTCCACAAACATGGCCATATCCATGAACATGTCATGCAGCTCCCGGATGCTGGTCTCCAGCTTCATGATGTCCTTGTGACGAGACTCGATCTCATTGAGAGCTTGTTTAGTAATTTGTGAATCTGATATAATCTTGGAAAGACAAAAATAGAAGAGAATATAAATGAACTCATGCCTGGTTTGGAAGGAAGGATAAAGGTCCCTGCACAGGCGCACCCGGCACACTCACGTCGGAAGTGAAGACGGAAGGCTTCCCGCTCTCCAGCATCTCCTCCAGCTCCTCGTCCGTGGTGGTCCTCCCAGCTGGAAGAGCAACGACCAAAGCCCTGCTCAGAACACGGCGAACTTGAAAATAAGGCCTTTTCAACCGTAAGTTGGCAACTAAAACCTAATTAACTTGTTCACATTTCTCAATAATGTCTTTCTACTCTTTCAAGTCTCTTCTTAAAGCAGGTGTTCAAGATGAGAGAAATGAACCTAAGACTGAGAAACAGCAAAACTGAAAAAGCACTCAGGAAAACTTCATAAAGGCGATAAATAATAACAGCTCGTTTTAGTACTGGTGAGAAACACTATTAAAAGGAAAGGGATAATAATGTTTTGTCATATCAGTTTTCCCACGAGTTTAGCTCTGGTGTACGGAAAGGGGGTTGGGCCAAACGCAGCATCCACTACGCAGACACAAGCAGAAACCACATGATTAGCGTCAGTGGCTGCAACACTGCCCAGGTTTGGGTGGTTAATATTTTCCTTTTAAGTAAAATGTGTTAATGCCTTCTAAGAAACATGTACATAAGCTTTTGGAAATTATAATTACAACTTTTCAGGGTCTGTGCCATAAAACACAAAATTAAATGGATAAGTGTTGTCATAATTCAAGTATCATTTACTATGAATCTTCAGAGCAGCATTATTCATAATTGCCAAAAAGTGGAAACAATCCAAATGTCACCTGGCACCTGAGGACCCTGGGTCAGAGAAGACAAGGGCACAGCAGGTGGCATAAGGCTCACCTTATCAGCCTTATGGGGTGGGGGGTGCTGAGCAGCCTAGGTGGAAATTGTTCCTAAGGGGCATTTGTGTCACAGCTGAAGAGCCTCAAGCTTAGGCAGGCAGCAAATCTGACTGACCTTCCTTACATACACAAGCCACCCTGCCCGAGGGAGACACCATCTCGGGCTTCTAGGGCTGACAGTACACAGACACTTGAAGAGACAGCCTGGAGCCCAGTGTAGTGACAGGAGAGACCCCCAGAGACATCTCCCAACCACAACAGAGGGGTAGAAACACTCTAAATGCAGAGGTAATTAGAAAGGATATAAATAAATAATAGGCTTGGTTGATTCAAAGAAAAGGAAGCTATAAAAAGTCTTCAGGTTTTAAACTATTGGGAAAAATAGAGATGAAATTCCTCTTTTGAACTTTGAAGTGAGACCTCAGGGAAGAAAGATGTATTGAAACAAAAGCAGAATCTTCATTTACTCACTGATTTCCAGCTGGCGCTGGATGCGGCCCTTGCTGCGCTCCCGGAACAGAGTCTGGGCTTCATTGTACTCAGTCATGACCTCCACAAATTTTCGAGACAGCACCGAGTGCTGCAACACAGAAAAACATCACACTGACATGGAAGGGCCATGTCCTCTACTGAAAGTGACATGTGAAAACGTAACATTTGGAGACACAAACTGTGCATTATACTCCTCCCTCAAATGGAAAATATAACAACAGCACCGTCCTAGGACGGAATCTGTGCTTAGAATTTACACACATTATCTTGTTCAGTTCTCACAATATCCTACTGTATTATTCACAACCCCCATTTAAAGAAGAGAAAACCATAATCTAGAGAGGTCAACTGGCCCATGGCCACAGGTTTTATTGATAAAAACTAATCCAGGCTGGACTGGAGCAGGCTGACTCCAGAGCCTGCAGCTTCATCACCTTTGCTAAGTAGGGATAATTGCTCTGGGCTCCTCTTGGCTGCTGCATAAATCACAAGCACAAAGTCATCTGGATAATTCTCTGCTCTTCATAATACATCTCTGTTGATGGGCTGAACAGAGTTTTTTCTTCATAATAAGGAGACACCACTCTACTAATTTTATATCCTTTTATGCAGAAATGTTATGAGGGTAAACATAACAGTAAAGATGAAACAATCTGGGGTTTGAAAGAAGTAAAAAGACTCATTCTTCAACATTTCCTCAATCTAACAAGGCTGATATCAAACCTGGGTTCTTCGTATCCGAAGATCCACCGAAGTTCGGTTCCCACTCTCATCTTGATCGAAACTTTGTTCAATGGCTGGAAACAAACAAGAAAGAGTTGCTTTTTTAATTAAAAATAAAAGTTGTAATCCAGCAACACATCAAGCAAATCATACACCACGACCAAGTGGGTTTTATCCCAGGATCTCAAGGATGGTTCAACATACGTAAATCTATAAATATAATTCATCACATA
>NW_003852645.1:404881-425431 GCF_000181295.1 Otolemur garnettii | reverse complement strand
TATGAGTAGAATATGAATGTTTTGACATAATAACTAAGAAAGTTACATGAAGGCTATGTTAACCAGTTTGATGGAAGTGTCTTGGATTATGTATGAAAACACCACACTGTACCCCCAAAGGGCATCAATGTACACAGTTACCATTCAATAAAAAAAAGAAAATAAATAAAAAAATAAAAGTTGTTTGATCCAAACTTAAAATTGCTTTTCTTTCTTTGAAGCATATCTTCATAAAACTAAAGTTAATTCTTTAGAATAAAACACTAAAAGGACCATCCATCAGAGGAGGCTGAGTCACTGCTCTTGATAAATACACATGTATCTACCCACACACATTTACACAAAGGAAAATAATGGAAAGGTCACCATTCCATTAGGTGCCACCAGGGTTTAGGGGGAGGAAGAAAGGGAGGAGGGAGAGACAGAAGGGAGGAGAGGGACGCAGGAGGGGGTGGGAGGAGGAGGAGAGGGAGGAGCTCATAAGCAGGAGTAAATACTTCACACAGAGTCACAGCTCACAGCAACCTCAAACTATTGGGCTCAAGCAATTCTCTTGCCTTAGTCTCCTGAGTAGCTGCGACTACAGGTGACTGCCACAACCCTGGCTAGTTTTTCTATTTTCGTAAAGATGAGGTCTCACTCTTGCTCAGGCTGGTCTCAAACTCCTGAGTTCAAGCAATCCACCCACCTGCCTCTCAGAGTGCTAGGATTATAGGCATGAGCCAACAGGCCAGCCTCAAGCAATTCTCTTGCCTCAGCCTCCCAAGTAGTTGGGACTACATATGCCCACCACAACACTCGACTGTTTTTAGAGAGCATCTTGCTCTTGCTCAGGCTATTCTGGAACTCCTGAGCTCAGGCAATCAACCTGCCTCAGCCTCTCAGAGTGCTAGGATTACAGGTGTGAGCCACCGCGCCTGGCCTCAGCTGGAAACACTTAACTGGCACCTGTCACAGGTTCTCTTCATTTTGAAAGGGTTAAAAAGGCTTCCCCCTTACCCTCCCGCTAGGAGCTGGAGGAGCGATGCTCGTGATGGTCAGCCTTTGGCAGGTCCTATTCCCCAACGCAGTGGTGGCCATGCCTGGTGAACAAGGCAACCTGAGGAGGAGGACTCACAAGGCAAGACCAAACCCTTGAATTTCAGCTTGGACTCTGAAGGTAATTTTGAGACCCCTGACGCTGAAACCCTCACTAAATCACCTCTCAAGGAATCCTGGGACTCATCACCAGGGTCATCAGGACCTGGGGCCAAAACCCAATCATCACAAGAAGCTGTTGAAGAATGTTCATCTGAGACTTGTTCTAAACCTTTAGAAAAGGAGGGAATGACCAAGTCCTCCACAGAAGGCCTCTGTGTCATGTCCTGTGGTGGGAATCAGCAAATCCAGTAAAACAGCCATGCTCACCTTGATCAGAGACAAGACCATCACTAAAGAAACTGAAGCAAACGAAGGGAAGACAAAATATGAAGAGACCCATCAAGACATCTTGGAGATGAGGAAAACTGTGGCTGAGTATGAGAAACTATTGTTCAAATGACTGTAGATGAACAATCGACACACAGGACCTTCCAAAAGAGCTTCTAGCTACTGACCACAGAGATGAAACAGACCTGGCTGGCCCTGAGTCTGTGGAAAGGACCCCTTATAATCCCCTGAGGACACATGAGAACTGGAAGACATTACGAGGGTTCCAGAAGAATGAAGAAGCCATGAACAAATGTGCTCAGGATCACTCAGCCAGAGTGGAACAAGGGGAACAGGCCCTAAAAAGCTACACAGAAGGAAACTGGACAAAGTCAACACAGAGGCTGAACACAGCTCCCCGCTGGGCCTAGGCAGGAGCAGATGCAGTGGATCCCTGGAAAGCCCCTTCAGCAGAAGAACCCAGAAACTGAACAAGTGACAGAGTCCATGACAAGCAGACTACGAAGCTGGGAGAGCCTGAGATTCCTGTTAGCGCAGAGATCTGCAGTTGGCTGCTTCTCTGGTGACCAATTATCCAAGAATAAGTGTCCCTTTACAGAAAAGAATTTTTGTTTTTGTTTTTTTTGTAGAGACAGAGTCTCACTTTGTCACCCTCGGTAGAGTGCCGTGGCGTCACACAGCTCACAGCCACCTCCAACTCCTGGGTTTAGACGATTCCCTTGCCTCAGCCTCCCGAGTAGCTGGGACTACAGGCACCCACCACAATGCCTGGCTATTTTTTTGTTGCAGTTTGGCCAGGGCCAGGTTTGAACCTGCCACCCTCAGTATCTGGGGCAGCCGCCCACAGAGAAGAATTTTTTAATAAACTGAGAAAAAAACCAAAAAGACCATTCCACATGACAGGAGTGGGATTCCTTAGGAAAACAACTGAGCCCAGGTCTGGGGCAGGAAGTGTACAAAGTAAGCGTGGACCATGTTGTGGTGACAAAGAGCAAGGCCACCAAAGACCATGTGGTCACAGAGACGGCTCAGAAGTCAACGAAGTCATCTCTTGCCTCAGCCTCTCAAGTAGCTGGGTCTACAGGTGTGCTCCACTAGCCCACCTCTACATCTTAATGCAACCATAACACTGGTCATCAGATGCTATCTCTTTAAACACCCCACAAAACCACCTGAATTAGAGAAGTTTGGAGAAGACAGCAGGACCTATTAACACCGCCATGGGGTAATATTGGCAGGGCCCAAAACATGGCAAGCTCTGCAGGAATCAAAAGAAAAAGTTCAAGAGGGAGAAAGACGGAGGGAGAACTGATTTTAAAGAGTCTCACAAGAATACCAACCAATCAAGGATGTGCTCCTTATCTGGGATCCAACTTAAGAAAACTGTTCAAAAAAATTATTGTTAAGATTACTAGAGAAATATAACCTCGGATTAGATATTTATATTAAGTTATTATATTTAATTTGGTTTAGATATAATTGTTGTGCTTTTGTGGCATAAAACCCTGGTGTTTCTGAAATATACACTAATGAAATCACAGATGTCGGGGTGGGCTGGGCTGAAGAGCTGGGGACTTGTGGCAGCATCTCCAGCTTATCATGTCTGAAGTTTCTAGAACAAAAGTATTTTATAATCTGTACAGAAATTGTTCTTGATTTCAATGCCATTCTGTAAAACTTAAGTATGGCATGTCTTTCTATCACATCAAGAAAAAGAAATCTTGGGTTAAACCTTGTACAAAAGCCATAAATCCCTTGGGGGTAGTGGCTCCTGAAGCTAAGGGTCAGGCACCACGAGATATGCTGAGTTATACTGCAAATCTGAAAGAACCAACCAACTAAAAGAACCGCAAATACCTGAAATTTAGCCCAAAATGTCCTAAGAAATAACAGTATAATAATTTATAAGCAAATGTACACTCTTACTGAATATGAATTAGAACTTCGAAATACAAATAATTTTAAGAGGTCAAAATTTTAATTTTTAAAAATGCAAAATAAAAACTCTATGCAGAAGAAAATAACAATTACCCATACCTCCACCATCAATAATTAAACATAAAACTTAAACTTACACTTTAACTTAGATCGAATTTTATTAGCTGTTTTCTTGATTTCTTTGTTCAGATCTTCAAGCTCTTCTTTTATTTCTTGAAAAATTTAAAATAAGATTATCTGAGCTATAACATAACAAAAATACTTTCCAATACATTTAAATGAAATATATTCTTAGTAAATATTCAAGTTATTGTCCCCTGACCCTATTACTGCTTGTACCATTGGTTCTCAAAGTATAGTGCCCAGGCTGACAGCTTCACTCTTAAGGTGACAGCTTAGCAGAAATGCAAATTCTTGAACTCTTGGGCTCCATCCTGCACCTACTCAAGCAGCAATTTTGCTGGAGATGCATCCCTCTAATCTGAGTTAACAAGCTCTCATGGTGACCTTTAAGTTTGAGATTTGCTAGTTTACACCAAGTAATGGATGCAATACCTAAGTCCATTGCTTAGACCTAAAAAAGGACTCTGCCTACAGAAACACATTTTGGGAAACATTCTTCTAGATCATAGATGGGCATCTACAGAAGCTCAAAATATTATCTTACAAGACATATGAAATGTCAAGATTTAATACTAAGTCCTTATTTTTTTTCAATGTATGAGTATATTAAATAATCCTCCAACATAAAAAAAAACATATTTGCTTTCAATTTTCCTCAGAGAGTATAAATAAGGTCACTGCCCTTGCCACTTCAATACTGTATTGGAAATCATCGAAATTAAGTCAGTGAAGGATAAAAAGCTTAAGAGCTGAATGGAAAATTGTCATCACTCACAGATGACATGACTGGGTGTAGAGACAATCCAACTGAATGTACCAAGAATGTTAGAATAACTAACTTGGCAAGGTAATGGAATGCAAGATCAATATACAAAAATCACTGTATCTCTATATACCAGCAACAGGCAGATAGAAAATGAAATTTAAAGCAGACAGGATTTACATTAATATCAAAACATCAACTTCCTAGGAATAATATAACAAAAGATGTGTGAGACGCTCACAATGAGCCCAGTGAAACAATTTTTTTTTTTTTTTGAGACAGAGTCTCATTTTGTCACCCTCGGTAGCATGCCTTGGTGTCATAGCTCACAGCAACATCAAACTCTTGGGCTTTAGTGATCCTCTAGCCTCAACCTCCCAAGTAGCTGGGCCTGCAGAGACCCACCACCGACCCTGGCTAGTTTTTCTATTTTTAATAGAGATGGGATCTTGTTCTTGCTCTTGCTCAGGCTGCTCTGGAACTCCTAAACTCAAGCAATCATGCCTGGGCCTCCCAGAGTGCTAGGATTACAGGTGTGTGCGCGCCACCTCACCTGGCCCCAGAGAAACACTATTTTTTTTTCAGAGACAGAGTTTCACTCTGTCACCCTCAGTAGAGTGCTGTGCCGTCACAGCTCACAGCAACCTCCAGCTCTTGAGCTCAAGTGATTCTCTTGCCTCAGCCTCCTGAGTAGCAGGGACTACAGGAGCCACCACAACACCCGGCTATTTTTTTGTTGCAGTTTGGCCGGGGCCAGGTTCAAACCCACCACCCTCGGTATATGGGGCTGGTGTCCTAATCACTGAGCCATAGGCACTGCCCATAGAGAAACACTAAAGAGACATTAAAGATACCTAAATAGTAGAGGAATAGATCATTTTCATGGATTAAATATTGTTAAGACTAAATATTGTTAAGATGTCAATTTGCCCCCCAAAATGATGTGTGGATTCTCTGGTATATTCATGTCCATTCAAAAATTTTCAATATTTATCACTCCCAAGTCAATGAAACACTTCCTCCTAACTACCACGCCCCTGATGCTGAGTTAATTTAAAATCGCTTGCTTACATGCTATCCTCAGTAGTCACTGAGAATAACACAATGAACGTAAAAGCTTTCCTATAACTTAAAGACACCTCTCAGTCTGCCTCATCTTCAAACCTGCTGTAACAAGTACTGTTTTCCAAATCAATCTCTTATTAACTGCCCTCTACATATAAAATTCTATCATCCTTGCTTAACCGTGGACATAGTACAGACTGCAAGTCTAATCATTGATGGGACTTTTCATGTATTCTTGTGGATACGCCATACCCGTCGTCACTGCTGCACACTAGACTTTAGCTGAGAGCTGTGAAAAGCCACCAGGACCCAGCTCCCCTCAGGCCATGCCCACAGAATGCCCAAGAGCTGCCCGGCGTAAGTACTGTTTTTATACACTCCCAGCTCTATCTAACATGGGGTGAGGACTGAGACCTGAGCTACAGATAGCAAGAGAAAGAGGAACACAGACAGAAAACCCTTTTTTTTTTTTTTTGCAGTTTTTGGCCGGGGCTGGGTTTGAACCTACCACCTCCAGCATATGGGGGGCCAGCGCCCTACTCCTTTGAGCCTCAGGCACTGCCCAGAAAAACTATTTTTAAAAGCCATCAACTTACTTCCTTCTGGGTTTGGTGCAGAAAGAATGATGCTGTGGTTTTTCTTTACTTCTTCGACATATTGAGCTATTTTACTGATATTGTTTCTAATCTCCTCAACCTAGGACAAACAGAAAGACTCATCACAATGTGGCAAAGGCAAATTTGCTACCACTTTTCATTACCTAAAAGGGAAGAAAATAGGAAGGAAATAAATGAATAATTACCACCCAAAGAAATGAAACCCTTTCCCATTCTTAAATTAATATCACTTAATTTACAAAATTAAGAGAAATGTTCCATATTAATGTTTCTACCTTTACAACAAAGGCATTATCAATCAATACTCACTGGCAAAACCTACTGAGTTATAAAGATTCCTACAGTCAAGTCACAGTAGTACCAGAGAATGTACCAACTGGAAGTATTCCCCTACTGATGCCATCACTCAGTGCAGTGAAACAGTAATGCACCCTGCAGAGGAGCCAGCAGTGACCCTTATGTGGGGAGGCAGCCTCCACGCTCATTATCTGGGGCTTCTAAATGGCTCACACTATTCAGTATTTGTTTCCAGATGTAATATACTTGTTAGAAAGACATATCCACATGGACTCGTGACATTCTCTCCAAAGCCCTCTGTGATAGGCTGAATAATGGCCCCCTAAGCTGGTCAGGGCCTACTCCCTGGAACCTATGAATGGTATCTTACATGGCAAAAGAAAATCTACAGCTATAACTACACTAAGAATCTTGAGATGGGGGTACTATGCTGGACCAGCCAAGTGGCCCCTGCACACATGCACAGGTGTCCGTATAAGACAGAGCAGGGGGAGGTTAGGCTACAGAGCAGCAGTATGACCACTGGGGGGCAAGACGTCTCACTGCTGCTCCTTCCTCCTCTCATTTTTTTATGTTTTTTTGTTTGTTTATTTGTTTTGAGACAGAGTCTCCCTCTGTTGCCCTGGGTAGAATGCCATAGCATCATAGCTCACAGCCACCTCAAACTCCTGGGCTCAAAAGATTCTCTTGCCTCAGCTTTTCTATTTTTAGTAGAGACAGGGTCTCACTCTTGCTCAGGCTGATCTGGAACTCATAAGCTCAGGTGAGCCATCTGCCTACGCCTCCCAGAGTGCTAGAATAACAGGCATGCGCCACCATGCCTGACCCCTCCTCTCTAAAGTACCAATCACAAACCCACAGCCTGTCATGGGCATGTCTACACCCTAACTGGAAGTATGTGCATATGTCATCTCCCACAGCAAAGGGACAGGAGGAAGTTAAGAGTTTGGCAATGGGGATTACCCTAGATTATCTGGGGGTGCCCAGTGTACCCACAGAGTCCTTCAAAATAGACACAAAAAGATCAACATCAAAAACAGAGTTGACAATGAAAACAGCAGCTGTATGCTGGGCTTTGAAGATAGAACAAGGGACAAGCCAAGAACACTAGAAGCTGGAAAAGATGGGGGAGACCCCTGAGCCTCCAGAAAGAACACAGCCCTGCACCACCTTGGTGTCTGACCTGCATGACTCCCTTTAGAGTTCTGGCCTCTAGAACTATGAGATAATAAATATGTGATGTTTAAGCCACAGTGTTTGTGCTAATTAGGAAACCAATATACATGTTAACATGAAGGACATATCTTTATGAAAAAAACTAACCCCAGTAATTTAATCAGTAAAAACAAGGGCAGTGATTTACATTTTTTAAAGACCATAATAAACCTTTCATCTTACTGCAGACAGCCTGGCTCTCGTACATCCTTCTGTGTTCAGTGTGTTATCCCTGAGACACTGTCATTGTGCATTCTTGAAAGAATAACAGTGGAAAAGGCTTACTTAATCTTACTATTATTATGAAAATAGTTTTGACATGTGATCCATTGGAAAGGGTTCCAGGGTCCCCGTGTGAACCCTGGTCTACCTGCCACCTCCAGTATATGGGGCTGGCGCCCTACTCCTTTGAGCCACAGGCGCCGCCCTAATTCACATATTTTTAATACAATAAAACTGATTATTTCAAAATTTTTGCTATTTCTTTATGAAGCCTTAACTACAAGTAGTAGTATTTTGGGTTTAGTGCACTTATCAATATTTCATTTTGCCATCTTTTTTTTTTTTTTTTTGGAGATAGAGTCTCACTCTGTCGCACTGGATAGAGTGACGTAGCATCATCACAGCACATAGCAAACTCAACTCTTGGGTTCAATGATCCTCCTCCTCAGCCTCCTGAATAGCTGGGACTACAGGCACTTGCCACCATGCCTGACTAGTTTTTTTCTATTTTTAATAAAGATGAGGTCTCACTCTTGCTCAGGCCAGTCTCGAAATCCTGAGCTCAAGCAATCCACCTGCCTCAGCCCCCTAGAACACTTGTGATTACAGGCATTGAGCTACTGGGCCCAGCCCATTTTGCCAACTTTATCATCTCTAAAGTAATTCCACACTACACAGAATGTTAGAAAATAGAAAGAACATATTTTAACTCTTGGAGAGTTTTGCAATATATACCACTGATAGCTCTAGCAGAAGCCCCAGTGTAGCTCCAAAAGACAGGAAATCTATGGGCTGCACACAATACCAAGAGAGAGAAACACCCTAACAATGGTGACAGCTACCATTTATGTCTAGGAATTAGAAGACACAAGGTCTCTTTCTATCCATTATCAATTATCTTTACAAAAAGGAGACTCCCTAGTCATCCTTTACAGCACTACTTTAGCCTCTAACCAAACTGAGGTCGTGGGCAAAAATCTATTTATTTTGCAACATTGTATGTGACACTGAAGATATAAAGGCCATTTTCTAAAAATATTAGAAATTATATTAATTATATAACATAATTATATTTGTAAATGATGTTTGCAATTATATCAACAAACATCATTTACTTCTCTATCTAAGAAGTCATTTCACAGAAATCAACTGCAAAATAAATTATTTAACAAACAGAAGTTTGACCTTAAGTTAATCCAAATGAGGTGAATGAGGATTTGCACACATCTCTGAGACATCAGCAGCAAAGATGAGTTAACACCAAATAAACAGAGACCACAGCTTAACAGCATTCAGTGAATTACTATATGGAACTCTGCTATTCAATACGGCAACATGGCTGGGCATGGTGGCTTCATGCCTGTAATCCCAGCACTTTGGAAGGCCAAGATATGAGAGTGGCTTAAGTCCAGGAGTTTGAGACTAACCTGGGCAACACAGATGGCAAGACTCCTATTCTACAATCAATCGATAAAGCAGTGCTAGGAGATTCTTTAAAACAAGAAATAAATTTTTATAAGGAACTTGCATGGAAGAGTTAAGCAACCAGGTAGGGGGGTAAAATCTGAAAAATAATAATCTAACAAAATGAGTAGGGAAACCAAAGACAAAAAAATATAAAAAGAGTTTCATTTCCAAGAAGTAAAATTAGGAAATCCTGTATCTTAACTCCTTCATACCTTAAAGTACATTCTTGTACTAATCTCATTAGGAAACAACAAATACTTGAAAAGTAACAACCAGGCTTCCATTAAGCATTCCGGAAATTCTGGTTGAATTTGAAAAACTGATGACTTTTAATACATGTTGGTCAACACATTACAAATTTTCAAATCCATGCATGGCTAGACCATGGATTAAATAGTTCAGTTTAGACTTTCAACTGAACTATTTGCCAGATTCGGCATAATCAAACAAGTCCTGTGAATGAAGTGTCCATCATTAAAAAATACACTGGACATGTGTTTCTTTTCTTCATCTTTAACAAAGTCAGATTATTTGCTCAACTCAATTTCAAAAATCTGAAATTATGCAATGTGAGACCCACGTGAAACCAAGTATTACTTGGGTTTGAGAATTTATACTGGGCCTGAGCCTGAGAGCAGCACTGGGGAGGTCAGAGGGCAGAGAATGGCCTGGGGCAGAACACCAGGGCAAGTCCACAGGACAGGGCACCTGAGCTCATACCTCAGACACCAGCCACACAAGCAGGGCACTGGCAGTATGTATTTGAAGGTTTCCCACATTTCAAAATGCCATCCCTGGATGACCATTGACACTTGCCTGCTGAGGGTCTTATACCTAAGCAAATATGTATATTCTAAAATCAGATATTTTAGAAAATATGCAGGAGCTTTCTCTCTGCCTCTAGCAGAAGCAGCAGTGCCCATGGGAGCCTTGCATACCTGACCCCCAGCAGCACCCCAAGGCCAAGCTCTTCTTGGCCAGGATCACCACTTCCTAAGGATCACAGAGCCCTCTGTCGGGAGAAACCACTGGTCTGATGGTGAGAACTTTTAAAAAATCTATCCAGGGGTTGGCAGGGGAGGCAGCCCGTAGGGGAGGAAGGGCTGCTAAGTAGCCCTAGCTCCAAGTCACAGAGATGTCCAAGCCAAGAAGAGGCACAACTGCCTGGCAACAGCACCCCAACCTCACCCAGGAGGGCACCCGCTGCCCTCTATACCACAATTCTACTACTAGCACCCAAGTGCCCTCCAAGACAAGTATGAGGAATAATGATTTGCATTTTTCTCAATATTAACTAAAAACTCCAGAGAATTTACATCATTCAAACAACAACTTTTAAAAATATTTATTTTAGTATTATCTCAAATATGACAAATGCACAATTACATTAATATAACTACATTTAAGGGAAAAAGTCCATGACTGGGTTTCATTAAATGCTCTTACCTGATGGAAGAAATCATCCATAAAATGATCCTTTTCAACAACAATAATTGTGTCTCCATCATCATTTTTCCTACACTAAAATGGAAAATATAAAATGTAAAATTCAGATTTGTAAAATTGTATGTAGGCACAAATAGTGAACTGAAAGACAAAACCAAATTCGGTACCAGCGAGAACCCAACTCATTAGAGCACCAAATTGTGACAAACTAGCAGCACAGCACTACCGAGGACAAGTGAACTCTGCAACACTGCCAACTCAATGCTAATGTCCAGCAGGGAAGGACAGAAGCCCAGGAGAGAAATAAAGATTGGATTTTTCAGAACCAAGCAATTTCGAATCATTCATTTTCACTATGTAAATCAATGTAACACACACCAGTTTGATCTTCAAAAAATGAAACTGTCATGCGTAATATCTATAAAGATTATAAATGCTGACATCACCAGTAAACTTTTCTAAGGTAAAAATGTCCAAACATCTTTCACATACATTAGTTGGTGGTCCTCAGTTTTTCCCAGGGTAGTAATTCCCCATCACATGCACATTAACAGTCAGGAAACACTTTAATAAGGAAAGGCGTATTAAAGAAACCCTTAGTAAGTATAACTGAGGAGGAAAGCAACCTAAATCAGCAGCAAGAGCCAGCACAACACTGGTTTCTAGAAATCTGTTTAAGAGAATACTAAATGACAAAGAATGAGGAGATACATTAAGGCCAGAGTTCTCAATCTTCCTTGCATCACTCTCCTGGAGGGCTGGTCAGATCCTAGCTCACTGACACACCCCCCCACCCTTCCACCTCCACTCCCCCCACTCCCGACCCAGGGCAGCTGACCAGCGGATTTAGCAGGCCTGGAGAAGGGCTGAGAATCGGCATGTTAACAGGCTGCAGACTGAGCCATGCTGGGACCCCACCTGAAGACCATCCTCAGCAGTCAAGAGACTCTAAGAGGGAGAAGTCTAAAGTAGGAAGCAAGAAATGTTTGTCCACAGCTACAGAAAAAGAAAACAATAAGATATCTAAATTACACAATGTATATTAAAGACTTGTGATACCACGTCCACAGTGAGACCCCCATCTGCCAGAAAGCACAAGGAAGGGTCCAGCCTCCATCCTCTCCCCAAGGACAGCACTATGGGTCAGCCCAACTCCACACTTCACAAAGAGAGGTGATGACACTCAGGGCTGTTGTAATCCTTACCCTGGGAAATCTGAAGGACAGCTTTACTGGTCTACAACCCAGTAACGTTTGGAAACAAAATTCTACTCAAATTTAGCTAAGAAAAAGCTGCACGATTTAATAAATATGTTAAGAATGCACAACAAATCCTTCCTCTTTACCTACCTAAACATCAGGAATACTCTCTTTCCACCCTTGAGGACAGCTCTGAGTGTCACCCATGTTCAGCCCAGAACCTCTCCCATGTGTAGATAAGACAACTCAGTCAGTCAGGGTGGAGGGGAAGGTGTTGCTCTAAGATAGGCCAGTGACCTTGGGCCACAATGGAGCTGCCAAGACACTCTTCTAGGAGAAGCACCCGCAGCCTCAAGGCTACATGTGGCTATCCAGATCCCCAAGTGCAGCCCCTTGACCAGATCCAAACTTCACGGAACAAATCCTTTTAATAAAAGATTTAATAACTTTGGATTCAGTCAAAAGTTTATACTCAGAGATCCGGAAGGCCCCAAGTGGTCCCAAGGGCCCCATGAGTTCCCGACCTGTGGCTGAGAAAAGGACCCAGCTGGTGGCCCTCAGAGCTGTCACCTGCACATTCTGTTCACACTGACTCCCAAGCACCTGCTCTGAGTGTTTTTCCCAGTAGCTCTGAGGGACACTGAGCCACCACCCTGCTCTCCCCAGATACCAGTGGTTGAGCAAGACACCAGAATGAAGGAGCACTGAAACACTTCTCTCACGCTGTGTCTACAAGCAGGGGCTATGGGTAGAGTCCTAACCCCCAGCCCCTCAGTGTGCGAAGAGTATTTGGGGAAGAGGGTCATTGCAGACGCAGTTAGTTAAGATGAGGTCCTACTGCAGAGGGACACACATGGAGAAGAGAAAGGTAGACTTGTGACAAGGGAGGCAAAGACTGCAGCAGTGCCCGTAAGAGCCAAGGAATGCCAAGGACGGTGGGCCACCACCAGAATCTCCAGGCAAGGCGGGATCCTCTTTTACAGGTTTCAGAGAGAGTCAGCACCTTTGCCTCAGACTTCTGTCTAACATCTAGAACTCTAGAACTTTGAAGGGATAAATTTCTGGGGTTTTTTCCTGAGACAGAGTCTGTAACCCAGGCTAGAGTGCCATGGCATCACCCAAGCTCACAGCAACCTCAAATTCCTGGGCTCAAGCAATCCTCCTGCCTCAGCCTCCTGAGGAGCTGGGACTACCAGTAGGCCCACCACACCTGGCTAATTTTTCTATTTTTTAGCAGACAGGGTCCTGCTCTTGCTCCTGCTCAGACAGGTCTCAAACTCCTAATTCAAGGGGTCCTCCTACCTCAGCTTCTGGTGCCAGAACACAGTTAACCCTAACAAACATCATGCATATGCATATCTATTTCATACACAAGAACACAAACCCCCACGGTTAAGGAACATGCCTACGTGGCATAGCAGAATTAAGTAGCTCTGTTGGCTGTACGAAGCTCCTCATCTTAACTGTACCATGCTGACCCTCTGGAAAACCCCAAGAGCTACCCTTTACCACCAGCTCATGGCAGTAAAGCAATGTTGGAACTCTTTTCTGGAATGGCCATCAGTGCTGTCACCATATCAAGTTTGACAATTAAGTTCACAAATTCGTCCTAGGAAAAGTACTTTGAAGGGTGGACTAAGTGCTGGAATGCATGCATAGCTCCCCAAGGGAAATACCTGAAAGGAGACTGTAGTGATATTTACCAATGAGGTATGTTAGCACTTTTTCTAGGATGAGTTCTCAAACTTAGTCGTCCGACCTCATACAAGCAGCCTTCAATGTCTCCATTACCCAGATTCAGTGGTGACCACAACTTCCCACCCTACACCCTAAGGCCATCTTGAGGCAAATCCAGTGTGTATACAGCACAGTCAGAAGCCCAAGCTACTTCACCTGCTGCTCAGGAGACAAGCTATATCTGCCTCAGTGCCTAGGAGAGATTGTCTCCAATGTCACACCTTCCTGAGGAAAGTCATCTTATCATAATTGTCCCACTGTATACCACCACACGCCACATAGTGACACCGAATAAACAATTAGAGAAACTCAATCCCTACTCAACTCTCTGAAATCCACATTACACACCGTTTTTGTTCAGAAAATCATTCACTTGCTGGTAAAAAATTTGTTTCTCTACCTGAAGGCCAAAAATGAGCAATATGACTACAGAGATATTTCTCTGATGTCCTATGTCTTAATCTTATTGTCTTACTTATATTTCTGATTTCTACCTGGAGTTCTCAGAACTGTTAGATATTAGAAAAATAAGCCCAGTAATACTGTTTTGTTTTCCTATTCATAAAAAAGAAACAAAAAAAATTACTACCAAAAACAATACTTTTGGCTATGTTACTCCTATTTTCAATGAATGCCCCATGTTCAACCTTTCATGCTGAGATTAAAACCTATACAAGAGCCTCAAGCATAACAGCACATTCAATGTAAGTAACGGAACTATTTGTGGCAAACATTTACTAAAAGCACCAAGAATATTCTCCAGTATGAAATACTTGACTACCAAAGTGCCAAAGAGCAGGATAAATATTCAAATACCGACATTACTTTTCTGCTAAATGCTAAAAGAATTATACTTAAAAGTAGCATTAAAGTAAAAAAACCATTTTCCCTATGTGAATACTATTGTCAGGAACAGGCAGCAAAAAGCTTCCTGGTACATATGATTTAACAGAAATGAATAATTTATTATTGAAATTTTTATCTGACCCAGAAGGCCAAGGTGGGAGGATTACTTAAAGCCATTGAGACCAGGCTGAACAAAAGCAAGACCCCATCTCTACTAAAAATAGAAAAATTAGCCAGTTATGGTGGCAGGAGCATGTAGTCTCACCTACTCAGGAAACTAAGGTATGAGGATTGCTTGAGCCCAGAATTTTGAGGCTGCAATGAGCTGTGATATTACCATACTCCAGCTGGGCAACAGAGTGAGACCCTATTAAAATATTTTCTTTCAGGGGCCACTATCTTGTAGGATAGCTATTCCTAACATGAATCTCATCATGTCTTCTCAGGCTGTGTGTGATGGCATGCATTCCACTCACTGTGGTGTCTCTGTACACTTAGCATATTCCCTGGTAGCAATGAGGCACTGGAGTGTCTCTTGGATGGGTGGTCTTTTACTTTCTGCAAACGGGAAATATCTGTCTGCATTTAGAATCTAGGAGACCTTGGGCAAGTCTTTTAAATCTTCTGTCCACAAACTGTTGCTCAAAAAAAAAAAAAATCATTGTAGTGGCTCCCATGTGTAATCCTAGCACTCTGGGAGGCCAAGGCAAGTGGATTGCCTGAGCTGAGGGGGTTTGAGACCAGTCTGAGCAAGAGTGAGACCCCGTCTCTACTAAAAATAGAAAAACTAGCCAAGCATTGTGGCAGGTGCCTGTAGTCCCAGCTACTCCAGAGGCTGAGGTAAGAGAATTGCTTAAACCTGCTGAGTTTGAGATTGCTATTAGCTATGACTTTGGCACTCTACCCAGAGTGAGACTCTGTCTCAAAAAAATAAAAAATATAAAAGGAGAATCATTGATTAAAAGAAGCTGAATCTGCCAATTCAAATTTCTAAGTAATTGTCGGTGGTACCTTTTTCTCAAGAAGAAATATTAGCCAGGTGCAGTGGCTCACACTTGTAATTCTAACACTTTGGGAGGCCAACGCAGGTAGATTGCTTTAGCTCAGGAGTTCAAGACCAGCTTGAGGAAGAGCAAGACCCCCATCTTCTAAAAAGTAGCCAGACATTGTGGCAGACGCCTGTAGTCCCAGCTACTTGGGAGGCTGAGGCAAGAGAATCGCTTGAGCCGAAGAGTTTGAGGTTGCTATGAGCTATGGCACCAAGCCACTCTACCAAGGGCAACAAAGTAAGACTGTTGTCTCAAAAAAAGAGAGGAAACATTAACAGCTGTAAGGTGGTGAGAAGAAAAAAACAAAACAAAAAAAAGTAAACTTTCTGGAAGCATCACAAATATTTTATTCTTCTGGACATTTCAGAAGAGACATTTTAATAATTACCAAAATTAAATATTGACTTTACCTATTAAAAAAAACCAATTATTCAGAAATATGGTTGTGAACAGACATTCAACTACTCCAAGAACTACTTGGATAGGACACATTTCCTGGAGGAAAAACATTTAAACTTACATCTGATAACTTTAAGATGAGTTTTTAAATATTAAAAGTTGTTAAACTTGAAGCATGTCAAATTCATTTTTGACTTACTATTTTATGCTAGAAAGAAGACTGCCATCATTGCTTCCTATAAACATAAAACATAGCAAATATGGACAGGACTCCTAAATAGCATTCCTCTCTCTCTCCTGTCCCAGAGCCTCACATGCTGGGGAACTCTACGCTTCCCAACTTCCTCTAGGAGGCAGACAATGAAGAAGGATCATCCCCACTTTATATATAAGGAAATCAAAGTTTTGAGAGTTTTAAAACTATTTGCCCAGTGGGAGAAACTGCAGAAGTATAATCTCCCACCAATTTGCTCTCTGACTACACAGTCCTGGCCCCTAACACAGGAGGCAAATGGACTAGACAAGGTGCTGCTGGCTCTCCAACTCTAAAACAAAACCACAATGTCTTCTCACTGTTTCAGGAAGGGAGGGAATATACATGGACTGAAAGGATAATAAATAATTCACCTTATTTACTTCTTGCTAATCAAGCCAAGAAGAAAAGGAGCTTATACAGTATTCTACTGACATATCTTTCTTACTATTCTCTGATATTTCATACATTTGGCTATCTTTTGCTAAACCAGTCAGAGCAAAAGACATTCAGTGACATTCAAGATTTCTTCATTAAACAAATATTGCAGGTCCTATTATGTGGCTCTGTAGGATAATCTATAGAATGAGATAATACAATAGGAGTTGGCTATGTTTAACATGATGGTCTGCAGCTGCCAGGAAGGTAAAAATGTTTGACCATTAAGAAAGAGGGAAGGATATGGGGAAAGGGGAAAGGAAGGGGACGGGAGGATGAGTGGAAGGAGGCTAATTGGTGGGACCACACATACAGTGCATCTTACAAGGGTACATGTGAAACTCACTAAATGTAGAATATAAATCTCTTAATACAATAACTAAGAAAATGCCATGAAGGCCAGTTTGATGAAAATATTTTAAATTGTATATAAAACCAGCACTTTGTACCCCATGACTGCATTAATGTATACAGCTATGATTTAATTTAAAAAATAATAAAAAAAAAAAAGAAAGCGGGAAGGAAAGAAAATCCCTATGAAGAAACTTCCTTATTAGACTAAGTAGAAACATAACTCCCATGATCTTAAGGATGAATTCATTGTTTTTCTCCATCAGAGTTCCCCATCTGACCCACAGAACACAGATAATGATGTAAGTGGTTAAGTGGCTACTCTATTTTCCCATGCACAGTACATAACAGCTCCATTCTAGAAGCAAAGGAGAGATGATAATTCATTACAAGCAATGATTGCCTAAGGGCAATGAGCCTTAGCAGCCCTGGTCTGAGGCTGCCAGCAATTCAGAGGGCAGAAGCCATTATCTGTAAAGTGGATAAAACAAAATAGTGAACACTCCACACAAAATAGTGCCTGGTACTGTTTATTTTAAAAAGTCATAATTACTTCTGCCGGCCTAAATTGTTTCACCTCTCAGACATTCTATAAACATCCACTACAGTTCCATTTTTAATCAAACTGCTTTCCTTCTAATAAAGTAAAATAATTTGCTGTTCCATCTGCTGAGTACCTATGCACTCCACTAGCTGGGCTTGTTAGGTGTGTTCAGACAGAGTAAACACACACAGTCCTAGTTCCCCAAGGCAAACTATTAACTATTTACTGAAGAACACAAGACAGGAGCTGTTGCTGGTGGCTCACCCCACCACGTGTCCCGCATTGTAAGGCGCCCCCATTCCACACAGACCTGTTGACTCGATTTGGTACAGGATCCTGGATTAGGCCCTGTGTATGAAGCAGTGAGCAAGAGTACCCAGCCCTGCCCCCCAAAGGAATGACGCCACTGGGGCTGACCCCCGCCAGGGCGGATGACAGACCAGTGACCTATGACTGGGATAAGTGCTTGGGCCAAGAATCAGACAGGACGGAGAGACCGTGTGAACTCCACGCAGATACCAGCCCAGGGCAGCAGCAAGCCCCGCTCAGGAAAAGGTCACGGGCCGGCTCCTTCCCCTTCCCAGTGCCTCCAGCCCAACTGTTTACACTACACTCTCAAGAGTTCTGGGTCCCCACCTGCAGAACGCAAGCGGTCAAACGCCAGGGAAGCCACCAACACTTCTGTTTGCCCTGGGACCCCACCCAGAACCTCTACCCCAGGAAGCCTCGAGTCCCCGCCCTGGGGACCCCTCCCCAAGCCCCTGCCCAGGGTACCCCTAAATCCCCCTAGGGACATCTATCTTAGCCCCTGCCCCAGGGTGTCCTGAGACCCCGTCCCAGCCGAAAGACACCGCGAGCCCTGACCCTGGAGATATCTCCAGGGAGCCCCGCTCCCATCGCTGGACACCGCCCGCAGCCCCAGCCCCGGGACGCCTTGCGCCCCGCCCGCCCTGGGGGACCCCGCCCCGGCCCAGCGCGTACCGCTACCCGCCGCCGCTGCTTACCGCCGTCAGGTCCGGCAGCCGGTCCCGCATCCCCGCCGGCCGGGTGACGCGCCCAGCCGCTCAGGCCTACCCTGGGCCGCCTCTGGCCGGACCACGAGCTCTCGGGTAGCGGTGTGGCCGCCTCACACCGCTGCGGTCCCCGCGCCGCACCCGCAGCCCTCCGCTCCAGCCGGCGCTGCCACGGCAACCGTGGCCCGCGCGCTCTGCGCATGCCCGGCCTGCGCCGCCCCGCATCCACTCACACTTCGAGGAGCCTCCCCGGGGAATCTAGCGAGCCGGAGGCGGGACCATCGGGAGAAGGGCGGGGAAGGAGGGGCGGGGCCTGGCGGGGGGCGAGCCGTGGGCAAGTTTGATTCTGGCAGGTCAGCTACATGTGCTATTTGTCTTTTCATGATTTGTTTTTGTGTTTTCACGCCTGTTGTTTTATTTATTAAAAAATTGATCATTCAATGAATAGTGACAAACTTAGCAAAGCAAATAATGACATACTTATCTGAGTATGGGGGTATAGCTTTGAATGATACATACCTGAACCTTCTCTTCCACGGCCCACATCCAACCTAGCTCACATAATGCTTCAGTAACACAAGAGAAAATGACCGGGGTGACCCGGATGGCAGCATGAAGAGCACCTGCCGGCCACCCCCTAGTATGCAGTTCTGGTGGGAGAAACAGGCAATATAGAAGCGAACAAGTCAGAAAAGAAAAGGAGAGCTGAGAGGCGACCACATCAGACAGGTGGACACGGAAGGAACAAACAACCCTGACTGCCGACACCAACTCTAGTTCTGGGGATTCCCAAAACCACCCTCAGTTTGATAATCAGCCAGAAGGACTCAAAACATTCACTGAAAACTCATAGTCACAGTTAATAGTTTCTTACTATTAACAGAAATGATACAGATTGACATCAGCTAAGGGAGGAAATGCGTAGGGTGGAGTCTGGGGAGGTACCAACGTGGAGCTTCCACAGCCCTCTCCCTGAAGAGTCAGGACTCATTACTTTCACTGAAAAGTATTGCCACCCAGGGAAGTTCACCATAGCTACAGGGCTTATTACTTTCATAAATTATTAATATACAATAAAAGAGCGGAACCACACAGGTAAAATTTGTTGCAAATTTTAAAAAGTTACATCTGCTTAGTAAGAAGGAAAAAAGCAGTAAAACAAAACAAAAAATCCCTTAGAAAACTAAGCTCGGGAGAAAGAATCATTAAAATAAAAAGTAATTGTTAACGAGTGTTCTTTGGGTGGTAGGACTATGGTTGATGTTTTTTCTTCTTATCTTCTTGCCCTTCTCACATTTTCTATAATAAACATATTCTTTTGAAAAATAAATAAAAATTAACTATTCTAAACATGCATGCTGCATAATTGGCATGTGCATTAAAACTTGAAAAAGAATCAAATCTTAACAAACATTAGATGTGCAAAGTGCACACCTGGAGAAATGCACTGGGTAAGAAATCATTCAGTACATCTACCTGCACACAGACGCTTGCAAATGCTCTCGCAGACTGGAGCTGAGGAATGGAGAAAACCCAGGCTGTCGAAGTACATGGAAAGGAATTAATTGCTCCATCAGTTTATTATCTTTCAGGAGTAATAAGCTGGCTTAATTCAAGAACCCATACAACATCCTCAACATTCAGTTTCCTCCAGGGCTGAGCCAGCGCCACATTCAGGGCCTGGAAAAGAAAAAGAAAACAGGCCTTTTGGGGTAGCCACCACGTGATTCCACTCTGATTGGATCGACTCATACTATTTACATGCCACTATTTGCACGAACCAATCACTAGTGGATCAGGGAACTGTGCATCATGGTGATAGGGCAGACCTCCCCCCAAACTCCTGGGATAGAAAGTAAAGGTGGAGGGGGTTTGGGTCCAGCGTGGAGAAGCCCTGAGCTGACCTCTGGAGATGAACCAGTGCACTCTGGATGGCAGGAATAACCACCCCAGCTCCATCTACCAAACAGAAATCTATGTGCAAAGAAATGAGAAGGGAAGACACTGGGATCTGTGTACTGCGTTCTATAGAAAACTTGGGAGTTGTGGCGGGTGCCTGTAGTCCCAGCTACTTGGGAAGCTGAGGCAAGAGAATCACTTAAGCCTAAGAGTTTGAGCTGTGATGCCACGGCACTCTTCC
>NW_003852645.1:395727-404820 GCF_000181295.1 Otolemur garnettii | reverse complement strand
AAAGAAAGAAAGAAAGAAAACTTGGGAGAAAGAATCATTAAAATAAAAATTAATTATGTCTAAATATGCATACTGCATAATTGGCATCAAATTACTCTAACAGTTATCTCCTAGAAAATACTTTCTGAGTGAAAACTTGTTGATGTCAGTATGAGTTCGATTAAACACACTTAGCCATAGTTATCCCCCCGGCATCCTGGATATGGCAAGTAAATGTCCAGTGTCTGCATCTTTATCAGAGAAATGGAGCCCCACTGTCAAAACCAAAAGCGATTCCAATTTTATTTATTTATTTATTTATTGAAGCAGTCTCACTCTGTTGCCCAGGCTAGAGAGCCCTGGCATCAGCCTAGCTCACAGCAGCCTCAAACTCCTGAGTTCTAAGGATCCTATGCCTTAGCCTCCAGAGTAGCTGGTACTACAAGTGTGATTCCAATCTCTATTAAGGGATCCCAAATAATATTTTAAAGCATTAATTTATAACTGATGGGGTCACTCTTAAAATTCTCCTACAATTTTCTAGTTTTCCATATCTCATACCCTACAGCTCCCACAACACCATTTTTCCTCTCCAGACCACCTCCTGAACTTCCCCACCAGAATGCCACCTCCAAGATCTCCAACTGAGAAAGCAGTTTTCCCTTAGCCATCATCATTTTTAATCTCTTTTTCTCTGATGTTTTTGTTTTATTTGTTTGTTTTGTTTTGTTTTGTAGAGACCGTCTTGCTTTATTGCCCAGGGATGAGTAGAGTGGCACAATCACAGCTAGCTGCAGCCTCAAACTCCTGGGCTCAAGCAATCCTCCTACCTCAGCCTCCTGAGTAGCTGGGACTACAGGCTCAAGCCACTGGCTTAATCTCTCTTTTTAATAAGTACTGGCTCCTATCTCATTTCCCCTCTCCCCCCATATGTTTGGACTATTCCAAAACATATAAGATGGGCAGCAGTTGGATAATGTTGAGTTGGTAACCAAAAAGACCCTACTACATATGTACACCTGCAAAATGTCATGCTCTAGTGGGTTCAAAACGCTACCAAAGCTGAACTTGGTGCCTAGGTCCTATAATCGTAGCACTCTGGAAGGCTGAGGCAAGTGGATTACTTGAGCTCAGGAGTTTGAGACCAACCTGAGCAAGAGTGAGACTCAAAATATAATATACTAATATAATATACTAAAAAAAATAGAAAAACTAGCCAGGCATGGTAGTGCATGCCTGCAGGTCCAGCTACTCAGGAGGCTGAGGCAAGAGGATCCCCTGAGCCCAAGAGTTTGAGGTTTCTGTGAACTATGATGATGCCGTGACATTCTACCCAGAGCAACAGTGTGAGACTCTGTCAAAAAAAAAAAAAAACCAGGAAAAGACCCAACAAAAAAAGAAAATTATAGACCAATATCACTAATGAATATTGATGCAAAAATATTCAACAAGATCCTAACAAACAGAATCCAGCAACACATCAAAAAAATTATACACCATGACCAAGTGGGTTTTATCCCAGGATCTCAAGGATGATTCAACATATGTAAATCTATAAATATAATTCATCACATAAACAAATTAAAAAACAAAGACCATATGATTCTCTCAATTGATGCAGAAAATGCTTTTGATAATATCCAGCATCCCTTCATGATCAGAACACTTAAGAAAATTGGCATAAAAGGGACATTTCTTAAACTGATAGAGGCCATCTACAGCAAACCCACAGCCAATATTGTATTGAATGGAGTTAAATTGAAATCATTTCGACTCAGATCAGTCTCCTCTATTCTTTAACATTGTAATGGAAGTTTTATTGAAATCATTTCGACTCAGATCAGTCTCCTCTGCTCTTTAACATTGTAATGGAAGTTTTGGCCATCACAATTAGGGAAGAAAAGGCAATTAAGGGCATCCATATAGGGTCAGAAGAGATTAAACTTTCACTTTTCACAGATGATATGATTGTATATCTGGAAAACACCAGAGATTTGACTACAAAACTCCTAGAAGTGATCAAGGAATACAGCAGCATCTCAGGTTACAAAATGAACACTCATAAATCTGTAGCCTTTATATATACCAACAGCAGCCATGCTGAAAAAACAGTCAAGGACTATTCCATTCACGGTAGTGCCAAAGGAGATGAAATATTTGGGGGTTTACCTAACAAAGAATGTGAAAGATCTCTATAAAGAGAACTATGAAACTCTAAGAAAAGAAATAGCTGAAAATGTTAACAAATATGCCATGCTCATGGCTGGGAAGAATCAACATTGTTAAAATGTCCATATTACCCAAAGCAATATATAATTTTAATGCAATCCCTATTAAAACTCCACTGTCATATTTTAAACATCTTGAAAAAATAATACTTCATTTTATATGGAATCATATAAAATGATTGTCTCGAATAGCCAAGACATGACTCAGGAATAAAGACAAAGCAGGAGGAATCACGCTACCAGACCTCAGATTATACTATAAATCCATAGTGATCAAAACAGCATGGTACTGGCACAAAAATAGAGAGGAAGATGTATGGAACAGAATAGAGAGCCAAGAGATGAATCCAGCTACTTACCTTTACTTGATCTTTGACAAGCCAATTAAAAACACTGAGTGGGGAAAAGATTCCCTATTTAACAAATGGTGTTGGACGAACTGGCTGGCAATCTGTAGAAGACTGAAACTGGACCCACATCTTTCACCATTAACTAAGATAGACTCTCATTGGATTAAAGATTTAAACTTAAGACATGAAACCATAAAAATACTAGAAGGAAATGTAGGGAAAACACTTGAAGAAATCGGCCTGGGTGAAATTTTATGAGGAGGACCCCCCTGGCAATTGAAGCAACATCAAAAATATACTATTGGGACCTAATCAAACTAAAGAGTTTCTGCACAGCCAAGAACACAGTAAGCAAAGCAAGCAGACAGTCCTCAGAATGAGAGAAGATATTTGCAGATTATGTCTCTGACAAAGGTTTAATAACCAGAATTCATAGAGAACTCAAACGTACTAGCAAGAAGAGAACAAGTGATCCCATCTCAGGGTGGGCAGGGGACCTGAAGAGAAATTTCTCTAAAGAAGATAGGCACATGGCCTACAGATATATGAAAAAATGCTCACCATCCTTAATCATCAGAGAAATGCAAATCAAAACTATTTTGCGATATCACCTAACTCAAGTAAGATTAGCCCATATCACAAAATCCCAAAACCAGAGATGCTGGCGTGGATGTGGAGAAAAGGAAACACTTCGACACTGCTGGTGAGAATGCAAACTAATACATTCCCTTTGGAAAGACGTCTGGAGAACACTTAGAAAACTAAAAATATACCTGCAATTCCTTTATTAGGTATATATCCAGAAGACCAAAAACCCACATTACAACAAAGATATTTGTATCAGAATGTTTATTGCAGCCCAATTCATAATTGCCAGGTCATGGAAGAAGCCCAAGTGCCCATCAATCCACAAATGCATCAACAAACTGTGGTATATGTACACCATGGAATACTATGCAGCCATAAAGAAAGATGGAGACTTTACCTCCTTCATGTTTACATGAATGGAGCTGGAAAATGTTCTTAGCAAAGTATCACAAGAATGGAAGAAAAAGTATCCAATGTACACAGCCCTATTATGAAACTAATTTATAGCTTTCCTATGAAAGCTATAACCTAATTATAGCCTAAGAATATGGGAAGAGGGGAGGTGGAGGTGAGGGAGGTGGATGGGTGGAGGGAGGGTGACTGGAGGGATCACTTCTATGGTTTATCTTACAAAGGTACAAGTGAATCTTTCTAAAAGTAGAATATAAATGTCTTAACACAATAACTAAGAAAATGACATAAAGGCTATGTTAACCAGTTTGATGAAAATATTTCAAATTGTATATGACAACACTGTACCCCATGATTGCATTAATGTACACAGCTATCATTTAATAAAAATAAAATAAAATAAAAAGATGAAAACAGCCACATATTAAGATGGAAAGAAACTGACATTCCCAAGAAAGGGATAATCTGATTGGCTCAGCAGGTGGCAGCCCACGATGTGGATGGGAGCAGTTTCAAAGAACTCACATTGTGAGTTGGACTCAGGCAATACTGAACTGGTGGCCTCTCCTGCAAAGGACCATTTCAGGAAAGAAGAGCAACAAAATGCCATTTAATCAATGTGGAAGGCCAAATAAATGGCCACCAATAAATGTGCACACCCTAATTCCCAGAATTCATGACTATATTACCTTATATGGCTAAAGGGACTGTATAGGTTATTGACTTTCCTGGGTTTTCCGGGGTTGGCCCAATCTAATCACACAAACCCTCAAAAGCAGAGAACTTTTTCTAGGTGGAAAAAAAAGATGTAGCAGAATGGGAAGTTACAGAGACTCTTCAATGTGGGAAGGATTTAATGTGCTGTTGCTAGCACTGAAATGTAGGAGCTACATGTAAGGACCCAAGAGAGAGCTCTAAGAGCTAAAGGTGGGCCCCAGAAGGAAGCCAGCAAGCAAAGCTGGGAGGGTCTCAGTCCTAGAACTGCAGGGACTGAACCCTGCCAACAATCAGAGTGAGCCTGGAGGTGGACTCTTCCCTGTGCCTGCCAATTTCCCAGGGGCTGCACCTCCATTTCAGCTACACGAAACCCAGAGTAGAGAAGCAGTTGAGCTTGCCCAGACTTTTGACCTACTGAATTGGGAGTTCATATGTTTGTGTGATTTAAAGCTGCTAAGCCTTGATAATTGTTACAGCCGCAATAGAAACTAATAGTTATTTACTAAAATCAAGTATTTAGCTTCTAGAGAACGGGGTAGTTAGCCTATAGGATACATAATACATTATTTATCCCTTTTCAAGGAATGTTACAAGTAAATGAATGAATGAATGAATGAATGACTAGGTGAAAGATGGTGACATCAATCTTTGTAGGCTTCTACCCACATAGCTATGTTTTTAATGGCCATGAACTGAATAAATAAAACATTCATTTAGTTGCCAAGGAAAGAGAAGTTTCTGTATAAAGAGAAGTTTCTGTATAAAGCCTCTTTCTGTAAAAGAAGTTTCTGTACAAAACCAAATGCTTTCTGAAATCACAATAGGAAACAGATGTGAGAACTCCCAGGTTACAGACTCACAGCAGGGGCTATGCACACATCTTTTGTTAAATCTAACATATTCCAACTTTCTTCTGTGCAGTCTAGAATTTTCCACTAGACCTTTGGTTTTATTTTACCTACCTGACTTACACATCAGAAATAATTGTTTGCAGCCTTATTTATTAAGTGCACTGAAGTCTGAGCCAACACTCCGATGGGTAGAATACACTGGGAACAAGGTGTACAGATTTATAGGATTCTTATACATATTTGTAGGCTTTGTTTTGTGTTTCCCAAAGCACAAGCCTAGCTGAACCCCCTGAGTCTATAAAATAGTGTTTCAGGCAAGTGGGAGACCAGGCAGTTGGAAAGGGAGGGAGGAAGAGAAAAGGGAGAAGGGGACAGCATAGTTTTTATTTTGAAAAACATTTAAACTCTAAGAATACAAGCCCTTAGTTATAAGAAACAAGATTGCCTCATAAAAGATGATAAGTTTGCTTCATAAAATGGATAAAAGATTTTAAAATACTCTTCAGTGCTCTCTATAGGAAATCCGAAAAAGTTAATAAAGAATGAGCAAAGCGGGCGGCGCCTGTGGCTCAAAGGAGTAGGGCACCGGCCCCGTATGCCGGAGGTGGAGGGTTCAAACCCAGCCTTGGCCAAAAACTACGAAGAATGAGCAAAGGAAATGATATTTTTGGTAAAGGTGGTTATGTCTAAGAAGACATTACTTACACTTAAGATAATGGCCTTCCTTGTAAATTTCTATCTATTAAATGACAATTTCAATGTGTCCAGAGTCTACAGGCAGTGGAGGGGTTCAATGCTTAGGCTCTGGACTCAGCCAACTTGACTTTGAACCCTGACCCTCTCATACTGTGTTACCTTAGGCATCTCATCTCTCTAAATTTTAGTTCCCACTTGCACAATACTCAGATAACACTAACCTGTATTGACGGCTCATTCTAGGTCAGGCAGAGTGCTAAGCCCTTTTTATTATTTCCTTTATGCCTTACAACACCCTAAAAGGAAAGTCTTCATTTTATTTAGGAAATACTATGAAGTACACAAATTTGCACAGCTAGTGTGAGTTGTATTAGGCAGGGCTCTCCAGAGAAACACAACCAAAAGGATGTGTATATATTTATACAGATATAGATAGATGCAGATATAGATACAGATGTGTGTATACATATAAAACATTGTATTTTATAACGTTTATATATTTTCAGAGACTTGGAGGATTGGTTGCTGGTGTCAATGGAAAAGAGCCAAAACTCTGTAAAATAATTTTAAAAGGTTTATTCTAAGCCAAGTATGGCTGACCCTGGCCTGGAGCCACATCCAAGAATCCATGAACACATGGACTCGCTGTGGCTGGGTTACAGCTTGGTTTTATACATTTCAGGGAGACAGGAATTACATGTCAAGTCATAAATCAATACATAGGAGGCATACATTGGTTTGGCCCAAAAAAGGCAATGATTTTGAGATTTATGATTGGTTAACAAAATAAAGTTTCGTCTAAAGTCTTGGAATGTTTTAACTTAAGATAAAGAAGTCTGTTAATGAGTGACAAGTCACTGGACATATACGCAGGTTCATAAGATCTGTTGGGTAAATTGAGGACCTGCAGGTGTGCTTCAAGCCCTGCCCTGTCCAGCTGTAGGCCTGTTAATGAGTTAAAAGGGACAGGCTTTATCCTAGCACCCTGGGAGGCCAAGGCAGGTGGATTGCTTGAGCTCAGAGTTCTTGAGATGAACCTGAGCAAAAGAGATACCCCACCTGTAAAACTAGCCAGGCATTGTGGCAAATGCCTGTAGTCCCAGCTACCTGGGAAGCTGAGGCAAGAGAATCACTTGAGCCCAAGAGATTGAGGTTGCTGTGAGCTGTGACGCCACAGCATGCTACCAAAGGTGAAAAAGTGAGACTGTCTCAAAAAAAAAGGACATCTCCAAGAAGGGAGAGGGCATGAGGAAGCATGTCTGACCTCCCTACGCATGGCAGTAACTCAGCTTTAAGGTATTTCTGGGGTCAGCTGGTGGGTTATGATTTTCAGTCTTTTCAGTCAGCTGGTGGGTTATGATTTTCTTTTAATTCATACTCTGGACACCGAGTGGGCATCTAATAATTCAGTTCTGCCCCTGCCTACTTGGAGTCAGTACTGGCCCCACAGGTTATAGGCTCAGGCTGCAACTCAAGAACAGCCAGAAGGAAGAGATTTGCAGGGAAAGGTGTGAGTGGGAGGGATGTGAGGGCCCTGTGCCCTCTCTGTGTGGATCACCCCTCTCAGCAGCCCTATAAGTCCATCAATCCTAAAGTTCCCACTACCCAGTGGTTTAGGGTTTTATTATTTATTTTATTTATTTTCTTTTGAGACAGAGTCTCACTCTATCACCCGGGTAGAGTGCTGTGGCGCCACAGCTCACAGCAAACTCAAACTCTGGGGCTTAAGTGATTCTCTTACCTCAGGCTCCCAAGTAGCTGGGACTGCAGGCGCCCGCCACAACACCTGGCTATTTTTGTTGTTGTTGTAGTTGTCATTGTTGTTTGGCAGGCCTGGGCTGGGTACAAACCAGCCAGCCCCGGGGGAATGTGGCCAGAACCCTAGCCAAGCCTGGTTTAGGGTTTTACGGAGGTCCATTGGGCAGGTGTGATTGATTAAATCATTGCCCTCTGGTGGTTAACTCAATGCCCTGCTGATCTCCCCTCTCAAGAGATCTAAGTGGGGTTGAAAGTTCCAACCCTTTGATCCTGAGGTGGGTTCCTCTCACTCAGAGGCTGGCAGGACCCAGCAAAGTCACTGCCTAGCATAAATGCTGGAGTGGTGGACTGGGGCTTGCCCTGAAGAACAAGGCACTCCTGTTACACCCCCCCACTCAGGAAATTCCAAGGATTTCAGAAGCTCTGGGTGGGAAACCAAGAGAAGAGCTAATAGTTGCTGTCTCTCACCTTCTCTACCCTGCTCGGGTTTTCCCCACTGCACCTACTGCCCATGAACATACCAGTTACAGGCTGACTATTCCGTTTGCTGCTTCTTACACAGCTTCCTTTTCCAGAATGTAAGGACGAGAGTTTTTCTGCTTTGCTCACAAATTATCTTCAACACTTAGAATGGTGCCCAGCACACATGAGGTATTTAATACTTGTTGAATGAATGAATGGAAAGGTTATGCTGTAAAATTTGCTCAGTACATTTATCTACTCAAAAATAATCCTTGACTGGGCATGGTGGCTCATGCCTGTGACCCCAGCATCTTGGGAAGCTGAGGCAGAGGGATCCCTCAAAGCCAGGAGTTCCAGACCACCCCGGGCAACTTAGCAAGACCCTGCCTCTACAAAAAATTTAAAAATTAGCCAGTGGTGGTACACTCCTATAGGGCCAGCTATTTGGGAGGCAGAGGTAGGAGGATCCCTTGAAACCCTGGAATTTGAAATTAAAAGTGAGCAATGATGATGTCACCCATCCTAGGTGACAGAGTGATACCCTGTGTCTAAAAAGATTTTTTTTTTTTTTTGAGTAAACTCTATTACTGTTGGAGGCCTAGTGTGGCCCCACACAAACCTCCTCCCCTTCCTACAATGAAAGACTATGAAGGGCCTAGCTAGCCCGGTCCCAAAGGCTGGTGCAGAAAGGACGCCAGTCTACCAGAACCCTCCTACAAGCAGTGTAATCTGTTCACCCCCTAAGGCTCTATACAAAAAGAGGACTCCAACCACCCTCAGTGCAGGTGCCATCTTTGCCCTGACCAGGGAGGTCTCTGTTCCTTTCATTACACCTGGCCTGAACCTCTCCATTCTCTGGTCTCACCTCTGGGTACACTGCCAATCCCTTTCAATTACTGCAAGTGAGTGGGCAAACTACAAGTTCATGAACTTCACGTTCTTCATTTGCGGAATGAGTAAACAGGTCAGATTGCTAATAGCTTGATTTTAGAGAGTGCGCACTCTGTGCTATACGACATTTTGACTCATTAAGCCTTATATCCCCCTCCCATC
>NW_003852645.1:391556-395707 GCF_000181295.1 Otolemur garnettii | reverse complement strand
CCCCCCCCCCGGCCAAAGGTCCTGTTGATATCACTTGTGGGGAATTTCAAGCAAAAGATTTTGAATGGCTCACCAGGGTAACACGTCTGGTCAGCAGCAGAGGATGAATTGTAACCCAGCATATGCTTCCTACCTTTTTTTTTTTTTGCAGTTTTTGGCCAGGGCTGGGTTTGAATTCACCACCTCTGGCATATGGGGCCAGCGCCCTACTCATTTGAGCCACAGGTGCTGCCCATGCTTCCTACCTTTTTAAAAAGTCTGTGATGCCCGGCCAGTGGCTGCTGCCTATAATCCTAGCACTCTGGGAGGCCAAGGCAGGTGGACTGCCTGAGTTTAGGAAATCAAAAACACCCTGAGCAAGAGTGAGACCTTGTCTCTATAACTAGCTGGGTGTTGTGGCAGGCATCTGTAGTCCCAGCTACTTGGGAGGCTGAGGCAAGAGAATCGCTTGAGCCATGATGGCACAGCACTCTATGAAGGGGAAAAAGTGAGATTCTGTTTCAAAAAAAAAAAAGAAAAAAGAATCAAGCGATTAGATTGAGTCTGCTTGGATAATCCAGGATGATCTCCCCATCTGAAAATCCAACCCCTAATCACATCTGCAAATTCTCTCCTGCCACGTTGGTGTCACACCCACAGGTTCTGGGGACTAGGGGCCAGACGTCTTTAGGAGCTGTCATTCTGCATCCTCCATACACTCTCAGCTTACTTCTCAGATGTATTCAATGTGAATGAACAGGAAACTGGGTGATATTCTCTGCACATCATGATTTTAGTTTTAGCACTACTAAAAAAAACAAATTTGTGGCTGTGGCAGACCCCTAGAAAACTTTCATTTTTAATTTATTGGGAAGTCATTATAGTAAGATGGCTCTGGTGCATTGGGTTCCCAGCAAAACCTAACTCAGCAAAAACAGTAAGATGTAAGAAATTGCCAACGAATCCCTAACTGGAGACTTTCCACTTTAACCAATCATTTTCTATTTATTTAAAACAGAACTTAGAAATTAAAATCAGTGTGACATTTCCCCAACTTCTAGAAAAAACAGAAATGGCAAATACCCCTTTTAACCTAGTGATTCTTCTTTAGGAATCTATAATTAAAAGCCCCAGTGTGCAAATGTACACGTTTAAGGATATTAACTGCTGCATTGTTTTAGTGGGGAGACAAGCCTAAAACTCCTGAGTGTCTATTACCAGTGGAAGGTTTGAATAGCTTGGGCTTCACCAGTCCATCCTATCATACAAGGCAGATGGTAATATGAGATGACCCAATAGTGTTCCCACTTTACCCACCTCCATCCCAGTGAGGTCATACACCTGTCAGTCATCAGGCAACCTTAACCTTGTGTCCCAGTTCTAAGCCATTCTACCAAAGCATTTTATATATATAATGTTCTGGGTTGAATTATGTCATCCCAAAAGATACGTTGAAGTTCTAAACCCCTGTACCTGTGATCAGGACTTTTTGGGGAAATGGGGTCTTTACAGATGTGATCAAGTTGAATGTGCCCTGATCCAGTGACTGGTGCCCTTACAAGGAGAAAAGAGACCCAGAGACAGAGATACATCACAGTCACAGGTGATGAGAAGACACACAGGGAGAAGACAATGTGTGTTTACAGTCATGTGTCCACACACCAAAGCTAAGAGAAGGGCACAGTGCAGATTCCCAGGAGCCTTAAGGGAGAGCATGGCCCTACAAAGTGTTGTAACACTTTGGTTCAGGGTTCTAGCTTTCGGAATTGTCCAAGAATAAATTTCTATTAGTTTAAGGTAACCAATTTGTATATTTTGTTATTGGAGCCCTGGGAACCCAATTACACTCTGCAATTATCTTATAAATAGCACGGTTGTTTCATTGGCTATAAGGTATGTCTTAAAAAGTCAATTTGTTCAAAGCAAGAATTTAAAATGTACCACAATTTTTGAAAGCCTACTTAAAAATACTGAGAATTTAAATTTATTCGGAAATTTAATATTGCACTTTAAAATTTTTATGTCTATCAAGTGTCCCAGGTGTCTCTCAACTTTTGAGAAGTCCTATTTTATTCATATATTTTTCTATGTTGTTTTTCTATCCTTCTTAGATTCCCCTAAAATGACATAGGACACTGAATGAGTGTCTTTCACAGATTGTCTGTCCTATTGTGGACTACCAGCAATCTACTTGTAAATTCTCCTTGCTAAAAAGATGCAACTGCAATTCCTTAGTGGAAGCTGCCTTAGTCCACTCTGGCTAGTATAATAAAACGCCATAAACTGTGTGGCTTGTAAACAATAGACACTGGAAGTCCAAGATCAAGGTGTGGCAGATTCAGGGACTGGTGAGGACTGGATTCCTGGTTCACACACAGCATCTTCTGTGTCCTCACATGTGGGAAGACAGGAGCTATCTGGCATCCCTTTTATAAGGGCACTAATTCTGTTCATGAGGGTTCCACTTTCATGACCTAATGACTTCCAAAGGCCCCACCTCCTAATGCCATCACCTTGCGGGTTAGGATTTCAACATGTGAATTGGGGGGAATGTAAACATGCAGACCATAGCAGAGGCACTCATCCTGAAAACTTTACACAAAAATCATGCCAAAATGTAAGCCCTGCTGGCCTCTCTGAAATCGTCTCCTAGTCTCTTCTGCACACTTGCCTCCTTGCTTTTCTGATAACTCCAGGCAGCCTTCTACCTCAGGGCTGTGGCACTTGCCACGTCCTCTCCCTCCTCTTATAGGAAGAATTATCTTCCTACAAATGTCTGCATGGCACCTTCTCTCACCCCTGGGTCTCTGTTCAAATATCACCACCTTAGGGAAGGCCTCTTGGTTACCCTACCTGCAGGACCACCCCCTTCTTTTGACATCCATCTCTTTATCTGCTTTATCACCTTAGCAATCATCACTCTTATATATTTTAATACTCACCAAGTTTATTTTGTTTTATTCATTGCACCAATCCCTAGAGTGTGCCTGGTACATAAGAGATGTATTAGGGAGATGAACTAATGAGTCTGGTGTTTTTTCACCACTATCTCTCAGACTCACTAGTTTGGGAGCTCAACAGTTCAGGGCTCAGGCAGATAAGCAGATGTCAGAGCAGACTGAGCATCAGATGACAAGTGACATATGGCACCAAGGCCTCGTGTCTGAGATACAATGGAGAACGGCTGGGCTACAGGCAATGGCAGCCTCTGCCCCATCTGTGCAGGCAGTGGCTATTGACCCCCAGATGGTTGTGAACACAGCAATCATTCCCAATACCTCCCAATCTTGTGATTTTCCAAGGAAATTAAGATATCTGGATTTTTATGTGAATATCCTTATTTTTTTGTGTTAGCTATCTATCACTATGTAACAAATTACTCCCACAGTTAATGGCTTAAAACAATAAACACTTTTTTTCTTACATAGTTTCTACGGGTCCGAAATTCAGGAGTGTCTTACCTGGACCAAGGTCTCTAGACTTAAAGCTTGACTGGAGGCAGGAGACCTGAGCCCAGCATGGCTGGCAAGTTTGTGCAGGTTCTTTGGAGGGGACTCAAGTTTTTGTCACCTGAATCTGTCCACGGGGCTGCATTTGCCCTCAAAGGATAGTGCGTAGGTGTCCCCAGAGTGAGTGACCCAAGGCACAGAAACTCTGGGACCTAGTCTCCAAAGTCATACATGTCAATTCTGACATACTGCATTTGTTAGAAACGAGGCACCAAGTTCAGCCTGCACTCAGGGAGAAATGAACTACAACCAAACTTTTGAATGGAGGAGAATCAAAGAATTTGCATATTTTAAAATCATCAAATTCTAAAAGCTGTCAATAGGCCAGGAGCCATGTTGCAAGTCTGTAGTTCTAGCACTCTGAGAGGCCAAGGTGAGTGGATTGCTTGAGCTCAAGAGCACGAGCCCAGCAAGATCCTGTTGTCTCTACAAAAAAAAAAAACTCAGCACCCATAGTTCTGTGAGTAGGGCACCGGCCACACAGACTGAGGCTGGCAGGTTTGAATCCAGCCTGGGCCTGCCAAATAACTGTGGTGGGTGCCTATAGTCCCAACTACTTGGGAATCTGAGGCAAAAGAATCTCTTAAGCCCAGGAGTTTGAGGTTGCTGTGAGTTGTGATGCCACAGCACTCTACCTAGGATGACAAAGTGATACACTGTCTC
>NW_003852645.1:361117-391338 GCF_000181295.1 Otolemur garnettii | reverse complement strand
GAGGTTGCTGTGAGCTGTGATGCCACAGCACTCTACCGAGAAAAAAAAAATTGCTTACTTATTGGTTTGCAAAGCGTGGTCAAGGTAGGCCTCCCCAAGGAGCTGCAGCCTGAAGGGTGAGGACCCAGTCAGGCAAAGATGTGGGGAACAGCATTTTAAACAATGGGACCAGTAAGCACAAAGGCCTTGAGGTAGGAACTTGGCTAGGGTAAGATTCTGAAAGGCTTGAGTAGCTATACTAGAGTTAAAGACTGGGAAGTGGAGCCAGCTGGACGATCGGGGAGGCAGGCATGAGCTAGATCCCATGGACCTCCACAACCACAGATTTATTGCATCTAAATGAGACAGAAAACTACTACAGGGTTTTAGAAGGGGAGGAGGAAGGCCTCACATGGCTCAAAATGATTGCTCTGTATCTTCTGATAAGGTGCACCCAGGACAGAACATCACTTTTGACCTATTCCTACCTAAACTGCGCATAATCATGAAGAATCAGACAGATCCAGACAGAGGGACATTCTACGAACCTTCTGGCCTACAAAATATTCTGCAAAAGTGTCAAGCTCATGGCCCCAAGACAAACTGAATGGATTGTTCCAAATTTAAAGAAAGACTCAACAAGCACTTGTGGCAACATGTAATCCTGGACTGGCTAAATAACATTAGTGAGATGACTGGCAATTAAGGTCTGAGATTGGAACTGTGTCAATTCCCTGATTTTTTTTTTTTTTTTTTTTTGGAGACAGGAGTCTCACTGTGTTGCCCTGGGTAGGGTGCTGTGGCATCATAGCTCACAGCAACCTCAAACTCCTCAGCTTAAGCGATTCTCTTGCCTCAGCCTCCCATGTAGCTGGGACTGTAGGTGCCTGCCACAATGCCCAGCTGTTTTTTGTAACAGTTGTCATTGTTGTTTAGCTGGCCTGGGCAGGGTTCGAACCTGACATCTTCAGTGTATGTGGCCGGACCGTAACCACTGTGCTACAGGCGCTGAGCTCAATTTCCTGATTTTAAGTATAGAATGGTTACTTAACAGAATGTCCTTGGTTTTGAGAAATAACATGGAGTGGCTTCTTATTCTTAAACATTTCAGAGGGAAAAAATCAGACACACCTAATCATGACTTTTAAAAACTATACATATTATATATGCTGGTATATGCACACATGTGGACAGAGAAAGAAAAGAGGGACACAAACACAGAGCAAGAATGTTAACATACGGGGAAATCAGAGAAAGGTATGTTGAAATTCCTTGTACTATTTTTGCAACTTTTTTGGCAAGTCTAAACATATTTCTGTGTACTTGGCTGCAAATTTTGGAACTACAAGTTAAGCACAGGTTTGCAATCCATGTTTGATGGCGGAGAGAGGGTTATCTCTGTAAAGTGCAAAATCATTGACGACACGAGTTTAGACAGTTTCAGTGGGGAAAACATAATCTGGGCTATCTTGGGTATATTTTCCTGTTCTTTTCACTGTGTTTCTTTACATGATCTTCAGCACTTCTGAGTGTTGCTACACTCACAGCTAACAAACCAACAAGCCAGCTCTACTTAGAAGGATGGGTGCTTGGGCGGCGGCCCCATCTACCAAGGATAGCAGGTTCAAACCTGGCCCGGAACAAACGGCAACAAAAAAACAGCTGGGTACTGTGGCTGGCGCCTGTAGTCCTAGCAACTTGGGAGACTGAGGCAAGAGAATAGCCTAAGCCCAGGAGTTGGAGGTTGCTGTGAGCAGTGTGACACGCCACGGCACTCTACTGAGGGCGATAAAGTGAGACTCTGTTTCTCAAAAAAAAAAAAAAAAAAAAAAGAAGGCCAGGTGCTTCAAACTAATATTGTATTTCCCCTTGAAATTTTTGTGGGAGAAAAATGCCAAAAGGTATACACACCCACTATCCAGTATCATACAACAGTACGTTGTCACCTTTGCTTCACTTACTTTTTTTTTTTTAGTTCGTGAGACAGGCCCAGGCTGGATGGAGTGCAGTGGTATTATCATAGCTCCCTGCAGCCTCAAACGATCATCCTGCCTCAGCCTCTGGAGTTGCTACGACTACAGGTATGTACCACCAAGCCTAGCTAATTTTCAACTACCTTTTTAAACAAACAGGACACTGCTGGTAAAATTAGTCTTCTCTGATGTCTCTTCCCAGTTCTATCACACTTTCTACCCTCTCCTGAAGCAATACTCATCAGAATATGATCTGTAAAGTAAATTTGAAAAAAAAATTACATATATCCAATATGGTTTTAAGCATTTGTAAAAATTCACATTAAACAGGTAACTCACACCTGTTATCCCAGCACTCTAGGCCTGAGGCGGGTGGATTGCTTGAGCTCAGGAGTTGGAGACCAGCCTGAGGAGGAGCAAGACCCCAGTCTCTAAAACCTAGCCAGGTGTTGTAGCAGGTACCCCTAGTTATAGCTATTCCAGAGGCCGAGGCAAGAGGATGGCTTGAGCCCAAAAGTTTGAAGATGTCGTGAGCTATGACAGAACAGCACTTCAAGGGCAACAAAGTGAGACTGTCTTTAAAAATTATTTTTTTCGCCAGGCACGGTGGCTCACGCCTGTAATCCCAATACTGTGGGAAGCTGAGGAGGGAGAATCGCTGGAACTCAGGAGTTCGAGATTCGCCTGAGCGAAAGTGAGACCCCGACTCATAAGAAAAATGGAAAAACCCAGCCGGGCGCCGTGGCAAGCGCCTGTAATCCCAGCAGCTTCCGGAGGCTGAGGCAGCGGGATGCCCATAAGCCAGGAGTCTGAGGTTGCAGTGGGCTACCAAGCCACTGCACTCTGCTCAGGAGCACAGGTTAAGACTCTGTCCCGACAAAAAAAAAAAAAAATTATTTTTTTCACATACACAGCATTACACTATAATATGTAAAACCCCTCTATGTAAAAGCACGTAGCGTTAGCTTTTATAAAGTTACCATTACATCTTTCTCCAACTTGCTTCTCAATATTATCCTTTTGAGACCTCCCTAACCCGCTGAAACAAACCACCTTCACTCTTCAAACACTGTACCGCACTCAGCATCCTGCTTAGGTGTGAGACTAACTTCAGGACATCCCCCCATACTTGGTTATTCTTCAGCCAAGACATTCCAGTCTATGTTTCTGCTTTTCCGCCAGCAGCATGAGTGGGCTCAGCTGAGGGTTCCTACCGGTGTCGCGGACCCGCTGTAAGGTGCCCAGAACAGCGCGGCCACTCCTAGGGCGCTCGGTTCAGTATTGGGAGGACTCTGATCTTGGTTTTCCCGCAAGGCCTTACCCAAGTGCGGCGACGTGAGTCTGCACTCTCGGCCTGAGAACAGCCGCCCCCACAATCTACACCCCCTGGACGCCTGACACCGCGTCCGCGCACAGCCGCACAAGCCCGCCGCCCCGTCCACGTCCGCCGGACATCCCCCCAAGACCTCCGAGGCCCGCTGCCCAGTCGGCAACCCCCCACGCTCGCAGCCTTAAGGACGCGCCCAGGCGGTCGACCCCCATAGGCGGAGGCCGTGGCCAGCCTTGAGGCCCTGTCCCAGGAGTGAGGGCCAAGGAGTGCGGACTGAGCAGTAGAGACGCGAGGACGCAGACTGGACCGGGAAGGCCCTGCTCTGGACTCATTCATTTGTTCATTCATTCATTCATTCCTTCTTGCTGCGCACACACCAGCGCCTCCCTGAGATGCACCGCCTCCGCAGCCCACGAGGGAGCCGGCACGCAGAGTCCCACTGGGGGAGGGCGCGAGAGGAAGCTAAATCAGGCCGGCTGGCCGCGCCTCACATCTCCCGCCAGCTCCGGCCCAAGAGAGCCGGAGAGCCGGACGCCCGCCTCTCCGTCAGCGCATGCGCGCCCGGGAACCCGCCCTTGGAGCCGGCGCACGTGGCTCCGCGGGCCGGCGTGCGCGCGCGCGCCCTGCTGGGCCTCCCACGTGGCCCCGCCGCACAGCCTGCCCAGACCTACCGCCTGAGTCTCTCTGCTTGCGTGCGCGTGCGCGCGGGCCACGTGGGCGGGCACCACGCCGTTGCCCCTCCCCGTGCCATCCCCGCCCCGTGCCGGCCCCGCCCTGCCCGCGCGCCGGCGTCGGCTGCGTCTCCGGCGTTTGAATTGCGCTTCCGCCATCTTCCCAGCCTCAGTCGGACGGGCGCGGAGACGCTTCTGGAAGGTAGCGGGTTCCGCAGGCCTACTCTGGCCCTGCGGGGGTGGTGGGCCGGGGCCTGGGGACCCAAGGCAACCGGGGTCCAGGCGGGGCAGCCGGAAGGTGGGCGGCTGCGAGACAGTGGCGAGCGCGGGCCGGGGCCGGGTTGGGGACCGGGCCGGGCCGCGTCGGGTGCCCGCCTCGCCGCTCTCCCTGCCCGCTGGGTCCGGCTCCCGGCCCTCGGCCCTCCGGGCCCAGCCGCCCGTGCCCCCAGCGCCCGGGATGCCTAGCCCGCCGTCCGCGGCCCAGGCCCGCCGCCATGGCGCCGCCGCGGGCGGGAGGCCTTTGTGGGCGGCACGTGGGGCGGCGGCGGGGGGCGCGGGCTCCGTGCCGCCATGTGCCCGCGGCCTGCTCGGCCGGCGTACAGCGCGCTCTTTTTCCGCAGGACACCGCGATGGCCGCCCAGGGAGAGCCCCAAGTCCAGTTCAAGGTGTGCGACCGCGCGGGCGGCGGCCTCGGGATGGCCTGGCGCGCAAGGCTCGGGGAGGTGGCGGGGTGGGGGCGGGGTGGGGACGGGGACGCTGGAAGTACCCCGGCCCGAGTCGCCGACGGGGCACAGCCGGGCCCTCCTCTCTCGCTCTGTGTGTCTGTGGGACCCACTGGGCGTGTACGGCTCCGCAGCGCGGGCAGATGGCTGTCCAGAGCGCTTTCCCAGAGCCGTGATCGTGGGGCCCCGAGCCGTGCAAGTGTTTAGGGTTTATTTCCATAATATGCTCTCCGACAGCTCGTATTGGTTGGTGACGGTGGGACTGGGAAAACTACGTTTGTGAAACGCCACTTGACCGGTGAATTTGAGAAGAAGTATGTAGGTACGTGGGGAAAAACTGTGTTTGGAAATTTGAGTAAAATGATAAATTCAGCTGCTGATGTGAAATGTTTCCGTTTCAGCCACCTTAGGCGTTGAGGTCCATCCCCTTGTGTTCCACACCAACAGAGGACCCATCAAGTTCAACGTATGGGATACAGCTGGCCAGGAGAAATTTGGTGGACTGAGAGATGGCTATTATATCCAAGGTGGGTATCTCATTTGTTACTTGAACAGTATTTGAGTGGATGTGGGTACTACAGTCTCAGAAATAGTTTAAACATAGTGAGATCTATTCTAGTAGACGTAGTTAATACTATGGTAGAAGTAGTGTAGTTTTCAAGTTAAAGACTTGCTGTATTCAGGCGCTTGCCCACCATTTGGGTGGAGGAGAAAATTTATGAAAGTTGTCTTGTGTAATTTGTTTGTATGCTGGGCCAGCTTTTGGAAACATTATATGGCTTTAAAAAACTTTTTTCAAAAGGCTTGATTAAAAAACTTTTAAGGAAGTAAATGTTCATTACATCAAACAGGTGAATAAAGTCATCTGGAATCTCTCTTGATGAAAATTTTTGAAAATCCTACGATGTCTTATGCATTCCTTGAACATACACAAAGGGATTTTTAACCTCTAAAAATTCTTTGTAGTTAGAAGGCTGTGTTGGTGGTTAGTTGCTTTTATTACAGTAATGTACTGTTCCTACAGGTCAATGTAGTCTTGACATGGGTTTTTTAAAACAGTTATAATTTCTACTATATTAAGGAGTGTATTTCCAGGCTTCACCCTCAGAATGAGAAGTGAGTTCTCTGGAATGATAATGATTTGCCATTAATATACTTCAGATACTTTGGGGGAATGAGGGAGTTTGACGAAGTATTTCGGGGGAAAGTTTAATGGGATAAGGTGGATTTTCAATGTCTCTTTTAAAAAGAAATTGTAAGCAATGTTGTATGTGCAATAATTTAACATTTTTAGAGTAGGAATAGGCCTTGAGATTGTGTGGGGGAGTGCGTGGAAGATCTAGATGACCCAGAGTGAGGTTTAAGACTGTAACTAAATTGTCGTCTATGGTTCTTACTTAGCTTTGTTCATCCATGTTGTAATCTCTTAGGTTTGTCCTAATTACCATAAATTTTTCTTTTTAGCCCAGTGTGCGATTATAATGTTTGATGTAACATCAAGAGTTACTTACAAGAACGTGCCTAATTGGCATAGAGATCTGGTACGAGTATGTGAAAACATCCCTATTGTGTTGTGTGGAAACAAAGTGGATATTAAGGACAGGAAAGTGAAGGCAAAATCTATTGTCTTTCACCGAAAGAAGAATCTTCAGGTGTGTTAACATTTAAAGCTGCTTGTTTACTTATGGTTCTGTGAGAAGGTTATATATAGGACCTTCATGAAATTTATTGATCCTTTTATATGTATGGATTGAAGAATTTTATCTTTTAGGTTGTGGTGTCCTTAGAAGAATCATTACTTTAGTAATGGGTTGATTGTACTTTTCTTTTTAAACAGTACTACGACATTTCTGCCAAAAGTAACTACAACTTTGAAAAGCCTTTCCTCTGGCTTGCCAGAAAGCTCATTGGAGACCCTAACTTGGAGTTTGTTGCCATGCCTGCTCTTGCCCCTCCAGAGGTGGTCATGGACCCAGCTTTGGCAGCACAATATGAACATGACTTAGAGGTATCATATCTACCTTAAGGCTGTTAGATTTGGTTTGTTCCATTTCTGATAGTTTTAATCTGAGATATTACCATGTTTCCTCTTCAGGTTGCTCAGACAACTGCTCTCCCGGATGAGGATGATGACCTGTGAGAATGAAGCTGGAGCCCAGCGTCAAAAGTCTAGTTTTATAGGCTGTCCTGTGATGTCAGCGGTGCAGCGTGTGTGCCACTTTATTATCTAGCTAAGCGGAACATGTGCTTCATCTGGGATGCTGAAGGAGATGAATGGGCTTCGGAGTGAATGTGGCAGTTTAAAAAAAATACCTTCATTGTTTGGACCTGCATATTTAGCTGTTTGGAACGCAGTCGATTCTTTCTTGAGTTTCAAATATAACTAAGACTGCTACAGTCACATCACAATATCCAGTGGTGAAATCTTGTTTGTCATTGTCATTCCCATTCCTTTTCGTTTAGAATCAGAATAAAGTTGTATTTCAAATATCTAAGCAAGTTGAGCTCATCCCTTGTTTGTAAGCATTCTAAAACCACTAAAATAGGGAAGTTTATGCCATCTTAACATTAGAATCGCCTTGTTGATTTCTCATAATTTGAAATCTTACCAGATTAATTTCCGCCTAGGTCTATTTGGGGTTTTTTTGTACATTTGAATCATGTCACAAACTGGATATGACAGGTCAACAGGGTATCCTATTTGGTTAGGAGTTAAGTGGTGTAAATATTGTTAGTGCTATCAAGCTAAGATAATGTCTGCCCCACTTTAATTTTGGCTAGGGTCACCTAAGGAAGAACTTGCTTAAATTTTGTGACCTGTCATTAAGAATATGTAGTTTGTACATATCAAATAGATACTTTAAGGGTTATGCTTTATTTTATGGCAAAGGTAACCATGTTAATGTAGAACTTCAAATAATGGATGGCATAGCAGTTGATGGCTGGAGCTTTAGGGAATTCTTGACTGTTAAAAATGAGTGTAAGTTTTGAACTCTTGTTTTTAATGTTAGATGTTCAGTGTAAAGTTGATACTCCAGGAAGATGTTTCGTGTTTCCGGCTGCTTATCCCCAAGCTTTAAAGATGGATTTAAGCTGAGCATACAGCTTTGGGTAATTATTTTTTTTCAGAGGAGTTTTGTATGGGTAGTACAAGCAAAGAACTAGGAATACTGCAGTGGTAACAGAATGGGCAATTAAGTAAGAGGAAACAAGTGGTTAAACTTTGTCAGATTAAGCCTTTATCTTTTCCACATTTAAAAATGAATTAAGTCTTAAAGTAGTTTGATTGCATCAACACTACTGTAGCAGTTAGTAATCTTAAAAATAGGAGCTATTTTTCTTGTACTATAGTCCAGTTTACCAAAGCTTCAGTTATCTTGCCTACTCTAAAAGAAGATAAAAGGTCACTTAAATATATGGGAAAATGAAATGAGGGGGAAATGGAGTTCAATGCAATTTATGTATAAACTGGCATCCGTAGTTATTAAAAAAAATCTGAATTGCTGTATATGCTGTGCTATATTCAGAACCAGATTTTAATAGCGTGTGTGAGATGTGAAGTTCCTTCCCCCCCGCCCCCCATAATTAGGATGAATCCTTCAGATTTTAAAGTTAAGGTATATGTGTTGTTTGTAACAATATGTAGAATGCAAGTATGGTGTTGACGTTCTGAATCTTACATGTAACAGTTAAAATATGGAAGCTGCTTCACTTACCTGTTTAATGTGGGATGGGAGAGAATTTACAAATACTCACTGGAAGAATAATTGTTGCAAAATATATTGCTTCTACTTTGCCTGGATTTTCTGAATCATCTTGAGTATTTGCTATAGGAAATAGTCCATAGTTAGTGGAGATTATTATCTGGGGCAGAGGGTGGGTACAGTTCTATACAGTTTGTATATAAGGGAGATACTTGCCTTTTTTTTTTTTTGAGACAGAATCTCACTCTGTCATTGCTCACAGCAACCTCAAAACTGTTCAAGCGATCCTACCTCTTCCTCACCAGGTAGCTAGGGCTATAGGCTTCTGCCACACACCCAGCTAGTTTTTTTCTATTAAAAACATGGTCTTGCTCTTGCTCAGAGGATCTACCTGCCTCAGCCTCCCAGAGTGCTAGGATTACAGGCGTGAGACACCATGTCCAGCTTTGTTCTCATTTTTCCTTTTTTGAAATCTGGTATCTAATTGAGAAAAGTTGCAAGCTTCTTATTGAACAGTTACTGTAGATTAGTATTAGCTTATTAGCACAGAAGCACCATTAATAAATAATAGTTGATGTTTATACAGAGAAAATGTTTTTGAAGAGGTTTCATTTTGTACCGGACCCAAATATTAAACCAAGGAGTCTTCCATGACACCAATCAAAAGAGGAAAAATCAGAGTTGTGAAAATACATTAAACTTCAAGAGAACTGGTTTCTTAGCTGATGATCACCTGAAGTAACTTCAGGGGAGTTCTTGGTTTCCTTTGTGAAAATAGGAACACAGTTGTGTTGGAGCAAATGCATGGTGCTTACTGGATGATTCCTTTTGCCACATTGGGGGCTGCAGGTGTCCTACCCACAAAGTAAGGAAGACTTATCCCATGTGGGAGGCACACATTGTTAGGATGTCATTCCTCATAAGTAATTACAGAACGTAACCCTCAAAATTGAGGTCCTTATGGGAAGGTGAAATGTGGATCTAACCATTAAAGATCTTGTCATTGCTTCAAAAAGCAAATATCAGCTGGTCCTGTAGTGGCTTAGGTCTGCAATCTCAGCACTTTGGGAGACTGAGGCAGGAGGACTGCTTGAGGCCAGGAGTTTTGAGGCCAGTCTTCGCAAGAGCTAGGGCAACAGGGCTAATACTCTTTCAAAGAAAAAAAGAAACCTCTTCCTTCCTGCCCCCACGTTGCCTACAAGGCTTGAGTTCCACCTCTACCTGCTTTCAGACTTAATGCTCTTGTTTCTGTACATCCTAAGGTCCAGTGCCTTTTCATGTGCTGTTTTTCAGAATGCTCCCTTCACTCTTCACTGAAGCGAATCCTACTAGCTCCTTTAGAGTAGGGGTCCTCAAACTTTTTAAATGGGGCCAGTTCACTGTCCCTCAGACAGTTGGAGGGCCGGACTGCTGGCCCTGGGACCAGTCGGCTGCTAAGCAGGACAAGCAGCAGCGCAAAAACACCCAGCAGGCTGGATAAATGTCCTAGGCAGGCCACATGTGGCCTGCGGGCCGTAGTTTGAGGACGCCTGCTTTAGGGTTTACTTGGTGGTTATCCTAAGTGGGTCAAATATCCCTACTATAGGAACAATGCAGACTTTCACACCCCTAGTCAAAATACTAAGTTTGCTGTGTCTGTCTCCCTTACTAGTCTAATTGCCACAAGGGCAAGAGTCACATTTCTGTGCTCTGGTATCTCTTTAGTGTTTATTCATATTTATTTTTTGAGACAAAGGTGTCATTTTGTTACCCTTGGTAGAGTGCTGTAGCATCACAGCTCACAGCAACCTCAAACTCTTGTCTCAAGTGATCCTATTGCCTCAACCTCCTGAGTAGCTGGGACTACAAGTGCCCGCCACGATGCCTGACTAGCTTTAGAAAAGGGGGTCTTGCTCTTTGCTCAGGCTGGTCTCCAACTCCTGAGCTCAAGGGATCCACCCACCTAGGCCTCCCAGAGTGCTAGGATTACAGGTGTGAGCCACCTCACCTAGCCTGTTTCTTAGTGTTTACTAACTGCTATGGGAAGGCTGAGGAGGAAAAGGGAACTTGGGGGTGAGAGATAGTGGTGGGATTGATGGCAATAGGGTAGATAGAGGTCCAAAGAATACTATTACACCATTAGTAGCCTTTGTCTATCCTGAAGTCTTGAGTGTTTGCTCCATGGGGCTTGTAGTTGACACTATCTTACTCATTTGAAGCCAGCTCTGGGGGTATTCACAGGATGGGACTGGTGCTGTTAGGTGTTTGGTCCATGATGCTTTGTGTTTAGCCCTGGGAATTGGAAGAGGAACCTTGGATTGATTGATTTTCATCCTTTTTAAGAAAAGCAAAATGAGAACCATCCTGTGTTATAAATTGTCCCTTTATAATGTGGACAGTTCATCCCTTCTGTAAGTTCTGAGCTGTGCACTCAGGAGCACAATGATGGGTCAGCTTTGCTCCTGAAACCATCACCTTGGGAGATGGGTAGGTGGGTGCCCTGGAGACATGTGGCAGTCTGGTTTGAAAGCCCTGGAAGGAAGCAGGGTCTGAAGAAGTAAGGAGAAGATGTAGGGAAGCCCTTAAGAGCAGAGCATCCCTGCAGAGTGAGAAGAGAGGGTAGGTCGAGGCTGCTAAGCAGGTGTGCTTTTTTTGTTTTTAAAGCTAGTTGCAGATCTGATTCATTTGAGACAGTTTCACTTTGTCACCTTTGGTAGAGTGCTGTAGCGTCATAGCTCACAGCAACCTCAAACTCCTTGACTTAAGTGATTCTCTTGCCTCTGCCTCCCAAGTAGCTGGAACTACAGTGGCCTGCCACAGTGCCCAGCTATTTTTAGAGATGGGGTCTCGCTCTGGTCTTGAACCTGTGAGCTCAGGCAATCCACCCGCCTCGGCTTCCCAAGTGCTGGAATTATAGGCATGACCCTGCCTGGCAGTTCTGATACTTAGAACACCATGGGAAGCCATTGAAGAGTCAGTATCGTTTTAAAGATTTCTGCAGCAGGAGTGGGTGCCCAGAGACCCTGAGAACAAAGCCTTACCCTCCCATTCATTCTCCCTGCAGTTTGCAGTGTTCTAGGAGCAGAGGTGTCCCTCTAGGGCTACTGTTTGTCCAGCAGACGCCTTAGCAGACTCATAGATTGAGTGACAGCTGCAATGATACTAGGCACCATCTCAGTCCACAGGTTTGCTACTTAGACAAGACAGGTGAAAGATTAAGGAGCTTCCCCAAGTATTAGGTTTGAGATTTTGAGCTGAATAGGTATTTGAAGTTACCGATACACAAGATCAACATTAATTTGATTACATTTACAGTGACAAGTGGTTGTGTGAGTATGACAAGGTGGTTGTGTGGGTGACCTGCCCACAGGCACAAAAGACGGGAAACCAAATTGTTAGGGAGAATAATATCTTTAGGAAGACAACCAGCCAGCCTGGCAACAAGAACAGCAGGCCATTTTTGCTTCCTCCCCCTTCCCCAATATCTGACCATTTCTTTCCCCAAAGTGAAAAAGTCATGTATGTTGTATATTAAAAGTTAGGGATTGACTAGTTAAAACATATAGTCAGCGTGTTTTCCTGTCACTTTAGAGGGACCTTGTTGACATTTTGTCATACATCTTTTCAACTGTTTTCTCAAAAGTTGGGTTTACACTGTATACTGTTTCATAACCATTTTTCATTTTTTATTGTGGGCTTTTCTCCATCAGCGAGTTTCACACCACTTTTCATAATTATCTAGTGATCCATAGCATGGCTGGACCATCATTTAGTCTGACAAGTTCTTTGGTCCTTGTCAGATTGTGTTTCTGTCAGCATCTGCTCCTCTTTGTGCTACTTTCAGAGTGGGCTTAACTCTTGCAGGGAAATAGAGAAATTCATTTCCAAATGCTTAGAATGTCCATGTTCTTTCCCTTCCATGTGCTACAAATGTTCATGTTTTGACTTTTAATTTTGCGGATGAGTGCTGTCTTACGAAATCCTAATTGATGGAAAACCAAAATTATTTATTTATTTTGAGACAGAGTCCTCACTATGTCAACCTGGTAGAATGCCATAGCATCACAGCTCACAGCAACCTCAAACTCTTGGGCTTAAGCAGTTCTCTTGCCTCAGCCTCCCAAGTAGCTGGGACTACAGGTACCTGTCACAATGCCCAGCTATTTTTTGTTGCAGTTGTCGTTGTTTAGCTGGCCCGGGCTGGGTTCGAACCTGCCAACCTGGGTGTATGTGGCTGGCACTATAACCACTGTGCTACAGGTGCCAAGCCACCAAAATTATTTTTTAAAGTGTGTGTTTATTTTTGCCATGTGATTTTCAACTTCTTGTCCCCAGCATTGAACAGAATACATGATGCAGAGATACTAATACATGCTGAATACATTTTATTAAATAGTTCCATTAGTGCTATTTGTCATATAAACTGATGTTTATGTATTTGGAGACACACAAAGTGAGGCATATACTTTTACCCTTTTTCAAGAGTCCATATTCTGTTATGCTTCAATTTGGAGCTCAGAAGATACTGACTGGTGATGTTGGAGTTGCAGTTATAGGAACAAAATCTGGGGGAAAAAATAGGGGTAAACCAAAGGAAAATGTCATGATAAGGAAATAGAAAATTTAGATTGCAAAAACAAAATAAGACAAACAAATGGCCCAGATCCCCGCAGATCCAAATACAGAAATGCATTAATATAAATGAGCTAACTTTGGTCAGCAATTTTATCATTCAAGGCATATTTTTTACCTTTTACTCTATGGACAGTTGCCAGTTACTAACTAATAGAGCTAAGATTACTTGTCCCTTACAAAGATGGTTTTTGACCATTTTGTTACTGATGAAGTCCTAGCAGAACAGAATAAAGAAGGATAATCAGTGGATATAGGGAGTCTTGCCCCCCGTGTTTTCATTATTTGAGTCCCTATAGTTACAGGATTGTGTAAACCCAGTAATAACCCAAAACTACTAAATCACTTAAACATTTAGTTCCCACCTCAATTGTCACTGCTCTGAACACGTGGAGCCTACTCCTAGACCCGTCTCTGGATTCCAGAATGGACATGGCTCTTCCCACCTGCGACCTATTTATGACTAACTCCTGATTCAACGTCAGGCCTCCAAAAGCAGGGGCTCCACAGTCCTCTCCTGGTGGTTGCCAGTGTTACCAAACGGAGTCACTGGCGAGGGCTGGTGTGGCCTCACACCCATCATGATTCATCTCCATGACTGGGCACACTGCCACCCCAGTGAATCTGGGGATCTGCTGGCACAGAGGCAGGGAGGAGGTGGGGAGTGGTTTGGGGGGTAGTCATTTAACTGTCACACATGTTAAAAAGGATTATAGATTTTTCAAATAATTACTGTAAATAACTTATTCACTTTTTCATATAACTGCAATGAAATTTATTTGTGTACATGTAATTTGAACATTTATTCCCCTCATAAATAACAATGAGATTATTTAGTCAGAAGTTATGAAAATCATCATGTTTTAAAAGGCATTGTCAAACTATTCTTGTGGGACCTTGATTGGATTAATTATAAGCAATTTGTTATAATCCAATAATGTTTAATAAAGTAACAAGCATGCAGGAAACCACCACTCAACATGGAAACTAGGACATTGATGCTAATCTATGTTGAGCTGTGTAATCTTCCTTTCTCATGCACAGCCTCCCTAGGTGACCATCTTGGATCCCAAATGCGCTGTTCTCTTGCTTTCCTCCTTCTACGGACTTCTTCTTCTTCTTTTTTTTTTTTTTTGCAGTTTTTTGGCTGGGGCTGGATTTGAACCCACCACCTCCTGTATGTGGGGCTGGCGTCCTACTCCTTTGAGCCACAGGCGCTGCCCCTTCTACAGTCTTCTTGTTTTATAGGTATTCCTAAAAAAGTGGACCTTCTTAGTTTATTCGCTTCCTCCTATATTGCTGAGATTGATTCACACTATTACATGTGCATTCCTTGTAGCTGCAGTAAAATAGATTGTGTAACGGGACAGTGGCTCATGCCTGTAGTAGCAGCAACATTGGAGGCTGAAGCCAGAGGATCCCTTGAGCCCAGGAGTTCAGGGCTACCGTGAGCTATGATGGCACTACTGCACTGCAGCCCGGGCAACAGAACAAGGCCTTGTCTCTGGAAAAATAATAAATAGCATAAATGTACTATGATTCACTTTTTGTATGAGCTGCCTAGGGCTGCCATAACAAATTAGTACAAACTAGGTAACTTAAAACTACAAATTTACTCTCTTACTATCCTGGAGGCCAGAAGTTTGAGGTTAAAGTATCAGCAGAGCGATGCTCCTTCTGTTCTCTTAATTCCTGGGGTTGCCACCAGCCTTAGTGATCCTTGCTGGTAGATGCCCCGCTCTAATCTCTGCCTCCTTCTCCCTATGTGCATGTCTGTCTCTGTGCCTCTTTTTTCCTAATAAGGACGCCAGTAATACCTATCCACACTACTCCAGTGTGGCCTCATCTTAACTAATTACCTCTGCAATGACCCTATTTCTAAATAAGGTCACATTCTGAGATTAAAGTGGTTAGCATTTGAACATATCTTTTGGAGGAACACAGTTCAATCCACAACAGTCTCCTAATAGTGATTAGACTATCTCCGGGGTTTGTTTTTGTTTTTGAGACAGAGTCTCACTCTGTCACCCTGGATAGAATGCCCTAGCATCCTGACTCACAGTAATCTCAAACTCTTGGGCTCAAGCAATTCCCTTGCCTCTTTCTATTTTTAGTAGAGATGCGGGGCTTGCTCTTGGTTTCCAAACTCCTGAGCTCAGGCAATCCAACCCACCTTGGCCTTCCAGAGTGTTAGGATACAGGTGTGAGCCACTGTGCCTGGCCTGTCTCCAGGTTTTTGATCTCCACAAGTGCGTTGGTATGAACATTCTCCTTTATTTCTTGTGTTGTACATGTGCACGAGTTTCTCCTGGATGGGCACACACACACTCACCCCTACATCCCTACCATGAAGTTGGTTGAATGGATTAAAGGATGAGTGATTATTCAACTACTTGAAGTAATATCAGAGAGTTCCCGAGACATCCACTGCTATCAACAACAAATACATATCATGGACCTACGTCCTCTATAATTCCTGGTATTGTCAGTTTTGTTTTGTTTTGTTTTTCCTAGCTCACGACCTCACACTCCTGGGCTCAAGCAACCCTTCTGCCTTAGCCTCCCAAGTCGCTGGGACTACAGGCATCAGATACCACAACTGTCTAATTTTTCTATTTTTAGTAGAGAAGGGGGTCTTGCTCTTGCTCAAGCTGGTCTTGAACTCCTGAGTTCAAGCAATCAACCTGCCTTGAACTCCCAGAGTGCTGGGGTTACAGGCCTGAGCCACTTCACCTGGCTAGTCATGATAAACTTTAAATGTATACAAGTTTAAAAATTGTACATAAAAATTTGGATTATTTGAGAAATGAGATGATCTGACCACAACCCATCCCCCATTAAATGGAATGAGTTCTCCAGATGCCACTGCTGGGGACCAGGCTGTTTGCTTACATCTGATCCTGGTATTAGTTTGTAGGCATCTGCATTCGTGAATTTTTTTTTTTCTTTTATCACCCTTGATAGAGTGCAGTAGCGTCACAGCTCACAGCAACCTCCAACTCCTGGGCTTAGGTGATTCTGTTGCCTCAGCCTCCCGAGTAGCTGGGACTACAGGTGCCTGCCACAACACCCAGCTATTTTTTGTTGCAGTTTGGCCAGGGCCAGGTTCAAACCTGCCACCCTCAGTATATGGGGCCTGCACCTTACCCACTGAGCCACAGGTACTGCCCATGAATTCTTATTACAAGTTTGTACTTCATAGTTTTAAATTTTCAAGACCCATGAAGGAGGCTGAACATGCCTCTTCTCTAACAGTGCTTGCATGTGTGCAGAGGGTTCAGGATAGTTTATAACATTTTTATATAATGTAGAAATCAACCCATTTTGAAATTTGTAATTCTTTCTCCAAGATTTTCCTTCCTTCCTTCCTTTCTTTTTTTTGGACAGAGTCAGACTCCTTTGCCCAGGCAAGACTAAGTTGGCATCAGCCTAGCTCACAAAACCTCAAATTCCCAGACTCAACTGATCCTCCTGCCTTGGCCTCCTAGAGTGTTAGGATCCCAGGCATGAGCCACCACACCAGGCCCTGGATTTTTTTCTTTTGATTATTTTCATTGTGCAGAAATTGAGTTGGGCTTGACTTATAACCTTCATTTTAATAAAAAATCAATCCAGAAAGAGGGGTTCTTGCATGAGTGAAGGTTGGAGTGGGTGGAGTCTGTTGCCTGGGCTGGTCAGGAGTATGGATTCTCAAACACCTGAGAATTGCTGCAGGAACTGAGGCAGCCAGGTATGGGAGGGATGGTGCTATTGGTAGCAGTATTATCACTGAAATGTTGAGAAAGATACAAATTTTGTTAGCTAATGATTCTTCTAAAATGAAACATAATCGTATTAAATTTTAACAAGACTCTAATAAAGCTCTTTAATATATGTTATAGGCAGGGCTTGCTATCTCAAGATAATTGGTATCAAAAGTAGTCACTTGAAATGAATCTACTTAAAGCAAGGACCAAACTTTCAGAGTGAAGAGATGACAAACTTTGTATTTAATGCTATTGAGCTTATCCTTGATGAACAGTGTTAATTTGTGTGGTAGAATTATAGTTTATTCTTTCAATTCACACTTGATGTTCACAGGATAATCATTAGAGAAAGATTTGTATAAAAATATTTTGAGAGCTTCCTCAGTTTCCTGGAGGGGCTTTCTTAGTTTCTAGCCCATAGAGTCTACCCTTGAGGAGCTCTCGTCATCCTTCCCGAGATCTGGGCAGTTCTCCATAGTGACCTTTTTGTCCAGTTTTGTTGCTTCTTTTGCAGGATTTGCAATGTCTCTTTTAGCTGATTATGGTTATCATTGTTATTTTTTGAGACAGAATCTCACTATGTCATCCTTGCTAGAGTGCTGTGGCATCACAGCTCACAGCAACCTCCAACTCTTGGGCTTAAGTGATTCTCTTGCCTCAGCCTCCCAAGTAGCTGGGACTACAGGCCCCCACCACAGTGCCTGGCTATTTCTTTGTTGTTGTTGTTGTAGTTGTCATTGTTGTTTAGCAGGCCCAGGGCAGGTTCAAATCCTCCAGCCCTGGTGTATGTGGCTGGCGCCCTAACCACGGAGCTACGGGTGCCAAGCCTATTATTATTATTATTTCTTATTGAGACACACAGTCTCACTGTGTTGCCCTGAGTAGAGTGCTATGGCATTATAGCTCACAGCAACCTCAAACTCTTGGGCTCAAGCAATTCTCTTGCCTCAGCCTCCGTAGTAGCTGAGACTACAGGCGCCTGCCACATTGTCTGGCTATTTTTTGTTTGTTTGTTTTAGCAGGCCCAGGTTGGGTTTGAACCCACCAGCCCCAGTGCATATGGCCAGCACCCTAACCACTGAGCAGCAGGTGCCCAGCTTCTTTTAGCTGATTACTGTTATTTTATTTTTTTAGAGACAGAATCTTACCCTGTTGCCCAGGCTAGAGTGCAGTGGCATCAGAATAGCTCACTGGAGCCTCGAACTCCTGGGCTCAAGCAATCCTCCTGCCTCCACCATCCAAGTAGCTGACACTACAGGTGCACATCACCATGCCTAGCTTATTTTTCTATTTTTTGTAGAGATGAGTTCTTGCTCCTGCTCAGGTTGGTCTCAAACTCCTAGCTTCAAGCAATCTTCCTCCTTTGGCTTCTCAGAGTGCCAGGATTACAGGCATGAGCCACTGCACCTGGCCTATTATTTTTTAAGAGACACAGGGTCTCACACCATGGCTTCTTTTAACTGATTTGACTACAACCCTCTCATAAGAGAGGGTCAGGATGACCAAAACCAGAGATGTCTGACTCATGGTCTTGGATGATGACAGATGCCTGTGCTAAGCACAGAGAGATGTTTAGAAGTCATTTTATAAGTAAGTGATCATTAGTGAATACTGCATTGTGAGCTTGGTGAGGAATATTTGGATGTCAAGCAGCTCCTCTGTTTCATTTGCTTCTTTTAATAACCCCGCATGGATGAGGCTTCATTGCCCACTAGGCCTAGCACGTGGCTATAGGTCCTATGGGAAGACTGGTAATTTCAGATCCAGCAACAATGTTAACACATGAATATTTTTAAGAAGTCTTAAATATGGATTGTATTTTAAAGAGCTCTCTTTCTTTGATTCTAAGAGTTAAAATGGCTATCTCTTACTGCTAGGTTTTTCTTTCTTTCTTTCTTTCTTTCTTTCTTTCTTTTTTTTTTTGAGGCAGAATCTCACTTTGTTGCCCTTGGTTGAGTGCCGTGGTGTCACACAGCTCACAGCAACCTCCAACTCCTGGGCTTAAGCGATTTTCTTGCCTCAGCTTCCCATATGCCTGGCTATTTTTTGGTTGCAGTTGGGCCAGGGCTGTGTTTGAACCTGCCACTCTCGGTATATGGGGCCAGTGCCCTACTCCTGAGCCACAGGCACTGCCCCCTAGGCCAGGTTTGAACCCACCGCTTTCGGTGTATGTGTCTGGCGCTGTTACCAACTGTGTGTTTCTTTTGTTTCATCAAACTCAAAAACATACAGAAAACTGAAGAAAGGACCGGAGTGTGGAATGCATTTGAACATACCAAATTTAAAAAATGGATCCTGTGACTTTTACGACAAGGTAGAGAATCCTTATAGTCTTCTAAAAAATTATAACTAAGATCATTTGGTTTTGATTTAACTCAAGTTGTCCATGGATAGCATACTTCATTGGTATGTATTATGGTGATATTAATAATACATTTTTTAAAAATAAACATTAGGGAGTTTGGGGAGGTTTCAGATAAGCAATGAATAAAACTAGTTTTTGTAGCACATATACCAGACACAATGTTAAGTGCCTCACTGACATCTCATTTAACAGATAGAATAGATCCAACTTTTGTGTCTCTCACCGTGGACATGAACAAGGGGACCTTTAGATGATAAGTAGCAAGCAGCTTATCTTGTTACGAGGCGTAGAGCAGGATCTTGTCTTAAGCAGTATTTTTTGATTCCATACCACCCTGCGTAAAGAACGTCTCAACTTGCCATATTTATGTTGTTGTTGTTGTTATTATTATTATTCTTTTGAGACAGGTCTTGCTCTGTTGCCCGGGCTGGTATGTGCAGTGGCCTCAGCCTAGCTCACAGCAACTTTGAACTTCTGGGCTCAAGCCATTATCCTATCTCAGGCTCCTGAATAGCTGGGGCCACAGGAGATTATGCCTGGTCTTTATCACTTACAATCAATAAGCTTGGATACAAGGTGATGGGGGACTCGGAAAAAAGAGAGTACTTTAGATATAGAAAGACCTGGGTTCAAAAACCACATGAAATTTGTGAGGCTGGCACACAGCACAGTTGAGAGAAGAACGTAATGGAACCCTGTGCAGCCTCATCTAGTGTCAACAATTAATAGATACATTTATAAACCATTAATTTTCACAGTAGGCATTGTTTTATGGCCATCTAATTATCTAAATGTGTCAAAAGCCTTGAAATTCTCAGGCATAAATAAAGGTTTTACGTTTTCTCTTCTGGAGTGTCAGATGGTTTTTAAGGGAGTAAAAAAGTACAGGGTGTGACAAAAATACAACCAAATTTGGAATTCAGTGTTTTCTGCTTACAAATATATTAAGATTTTCAATTAAAAAAACGATACCTTTCTTGAAGAAGATATCTACGTTTCTATTTATTTATTTATTTATTATCAACAGAGTCTCACTCTGTCATCCTGTGTAGAGTGCTGTGGCGTCAGCCTATAGCAACCTCAAAGCCCTGAGTTTACATGGTCCTCCTGCCTCAGCCTCCCGTGTAGATGGGACCACAGTTACTGGCCTACTTTTTCTATTTTTAGTAGAGATGGGGGCCTCACTCTTGGTCAGGCTAGTCTTGAACTCTTGAGTTCAATGGTCTCCCTGAGTGCTAGTATTACAGGGGTGAGCCACCTCACCACTGGGCTATCTCACACACTTTAAAAAGGTGTTTTCTTTCCATCCACTTCCCACCCAGGTCACCAATGGTCACAGCCTGGGGGGTTATCTTCCTACAGCTTTCTCCATGATCATACTGTGTGTACCAGTTTAATACGTTTTTAACACATTTGATTATTTGGAGGGAATCCTTAGATACTCATGTGGTCCACAAAGCAAAAAGTGGTACAAGTTCCAGTAGGGCAGGGGCATGTTCCTGGCCCTGGGGTTACCTGGCCCTGGTCGGTATTGGCTTCGTATGTGTTCTCCCATCATTTGTTTAAGCATTATAAATAAGAATATTGACTTTTATTCTTCTACCACTTAAAAAAAAATAGCTTATTTAGACAATATGCCTTTCACTTTTGTCACATGACAATGTACCTTGGAGATTATTTCATAATGTATATTGAGATACCTCTTTTTTCTTTCTTTTTAAATAGTTGCATAGCCTTGCAGCTATGTGGATGCATCGACATTTATTTTTCCAGGCCACTGTGAACCTATCCTCATACATTTGTTATTTTGCATGTGTGCAAATATACCAAAAGAGTAAATTCCCGGAAATGGGATTGCTGAGACACAGATTAGCTTTGACAGCGATTCTTTAATGGCCTTCCTTGGCTGCTGTGTGCTGACTTTCCCGCAGCAGAGCAGCCAAGTTCTTATTCTCCCAAAGCTTCATTAACTGCACATGCTGGTCAACTGCTGGAATTTTGCCATTCTGATAGGTGAAACATGGTAATTCAGGGTGGTTTTAACGTGCATCTCTCTTTTCACAAGTGAGAATGAAACTTTTACCTCGTGTGAGAACCATCCCTGGGTTCTTTGTAAACTCTATGGCCAGATCCTTTCTCTACTTTCCTTGCCAGCCTTTGTAATGAGTTGCAAATGTTTTTCTCGGTTTGTTATTTATCTTTTGCATTCGTATTTTAAAAGGTATCTTTTTTTTTCTTTTATGGTTTATCTTTTTTTTTTTTTTTTCCTTTTATGGTTCTGGCTTTTGAGTCAGAATTAGAAAGACCTTCCCTTTCCGAGGTTATGATGAAAGTTGTCCATGAAATTTTATGATTTGATTTTTTATTTTTACATTTTTGCCATTTGAAATCTGTCTTGCTATAAGATACAAACTATGGCCCAATTTTATTTTATTTTTCTGTACAGTTAAACATATGTTTTGACATCATTATTAAGAGTTGCCCATAATTTCTCTCACATATCATACTTATCATATATTATATTCCCATATTATTATAAACTGCAAGCTTATTCTCATGATCTATTTTTATGTCAATGCCAGAAGATTTAAATTTTGTGGCTTTAAAATCTATCCTATTTTCATAAATATATATGTATGTATGTATACACACACGTGTTTTCTGACTACTTTTGCTTGTTTATTTTTCCTTGTGACTTTTATAATCAAATGCTTACCTAGTTCCAACAAAGCATAACATAACAAAATCATCTGCCTGTAATTTTTTTTTTTTTTTTTTTTCAGTTTTGGCCCGGCCGGGCTTGAACCTGCCACCCCTGGTATATGGGGTCAGCACTCTACTCCTTGAGCCACAGGCGCCACCCCACCTGTAATATTTTTATTAGCAACATATTTATAAATTAAAATAGAAAGAATGATCTCTTTATGAAGTTGACTGTTTCTTCAGGATGGTATTGTGTACTATCATCCCTCTGAAATTTATGTGTTCAAGCCCTGAGCCCTGGTACCTCAGATGTCATTGTGTTTAGAGACGGGGGCCTTGAAAGATGGGATTGAATTAAACAGAGGCTCTTAGGGTGGGCCCTAGTTCAATCTGTCTGGTGTCCTTAAAAGAAGAGGAAGTTTGGATATTTAAAGAGACACCGAGGGTAGACTGACACAGAGGAATGGGCTATGTGAAGACACAGTGAGAAGGTGGCCATCAATGAGCCCTCTTAAGAGAGGGCCCTTTGAAGACACAAGCCCTGCTAACACCTTGATCTTGGACTTGCAGGCTCCAGAACAAAATTCCTTTTCTTCTTTTTTTTTTTTTTTTTTTTTTGCGACAGAGTTTCACTATGTCGCCCTGGGTAGAGTGCTGTTGTGTCACAGCTCATAGCAACCTCAAACTCTTGAGCTTAAGTGATTCCCCTGCCTCAGCCTCCCAAGTAGCTGGGACTACAGGCATGCAATGCCCATCTATTTTTTGGTTTAGTTGTCATTGTTGTTTAGCAGGCGCCGGCTGGTTTCAAACCCACCAGCCTCATTGTATGTGGCTGGCACCCTACCCACTGAGCTATTGGGGCCGCCTCATAATTCTTTTGTTTAAGCCACGTAGTCTGTGGTTCTTTATTATGGCTATGGCAGCCTTATCAAACCAATACCATCCTCTATCCCAAACTAGGATACTTCTTTCTGTTTTTTCAATTGTTCAAAAGTAGTATATTAAAACTTTTCTTCGCTCAGTTCCTATATATTTCTTACACTTATTTCTAGGTATCTTAAATCTGTTGTGGGGAAAGGGGGTGCTTCTTCAATAAAATGAGTCAACTTTACTTATGATTTTTAAACGATACCTTTTTGTATATGTGAAAGTTCACTACATTTGTATAATTAGCTTCTTTGACTTAGCAGTGCTTAGTGGGGGACCACCTTCAAGTCAACGTGTTTCCCCAGCTTTCACATACCTGCTGCCTGGAATCCACCATCCACATTCCACTGTGCTTGTTTTATCACCTCTCTCTCTGTCTGTCTGTCTCTACCTGTCTCTTTCTCAATCCATAAATTGATTCTTTTTAATGAAAACACAATATTTTATTGTTTGGAATGATCACAGTTTGTTAAACTGATAGTTCACTGATGGCCATTCTCTTCCTTTACAGTTTTTTCTCCAGAGGGCAAGTAGTTCTACAATATACATTCTCACTTATATGATATGTTGATGCTTTTATTTCTGTAAGATAGATTCCCAGAATGCAATTGAAATCATTTAATAGCTATTGTCAGGTCATTCTCCCAATTAATAACTCACATTTCTAGCTTTGTCTAAGAATACCCTCCTCTCTTGCAGCCTACAAAGCTGATGTCACACCTAAAAATTATTGCTCATTTAACAGGCAGTGCCTGTGGCTCAGTGAGTAGGGCACCAGCCCCATTTACTGAGGGTAGTGGGTTCAAACCCAGCCCCAGCCAAACTGCTACAAAAAATAGCCAGGCGTTGTGGCAGGTGCCTGTAGTCCCAGCTACTTGGGAGGCTGAAGCAAGAGAATTGCCTAAGCTCAGGAGTTGGAGGTTGCTGTGAGCTGTGACACCACGGCACTCTACCGAGGGTGACAAAGTAAGACTCTGTCTTAAAAAGAAAAAAAAAATTTCTCATTTAAGTTTTGAAAATGTATTGCATATAAAGTAATATTTTATTATTTAAATTTGCATTTCCCTGACTTCCAGGAAGGCTGAGCTTCCTTTCATTTGTACAGAGATCATTTCATTTTACTTTCATACATTTCTCCTTTGTATTCTTTGGTTCTTTAAAAAAACAGGTTATGGCTCAGTGCTGGTAGCTCAGTGGTTAGGGCGCCAGCAACAAACACCGGGGCTGGTGGGTTTGAACCCAGCCTGGGCCTGCTAAACAATGATAACTACAACAGCAACAAAAAATAGCCAGGCTCTATGGCGGGCGCCTGTAGTCCCAGCTACTTGGGTGGCTGAGGCAAGAGAATCACTTAAGCCCAAGGGTTTGAGGTTGCTGTGAGCTGTGACGCCACAGCACTCTACCCAGGGCAACATAATGAGACGCTGTCTCCAAAAATAAAATTAAATTAAAAAAGGTTCTATTTTGGTCATTATTTTGTAATGATGTGTAAGATAATTTTTAATTTTTTTAAATATTTTTTAAATTTTAAATATTTTCTAAATCTTTCATTTTTCTGTTGATATTTTGGGCTTTTTTTGTCATGCAACTGAAACAATGGTCAGATAGGTTTATGGTTTTTTTTTAGCACAGTCTGTGGGGTCTAAATATTTTCCACAAATCTAAGTTGTGTGTATAGTCTCACAAGTGATTCTAACATGTTAATTTTATTTGTTTATGTTTAAGTGTGACCCTGTCTGGAATCTATTTTGTGTCTAGTGATTGCGGTCCAGCTTTGCCCTCCTCCTGGGGTGTTGGTAACAGTTGTCCCGGCGACATGGACTCAGGCCCCTAGGCGGCTTCCTCGGCACCTGCCCCAAGTGCATGCAGGGAACTGTTTCTGGGCTTTCTGGGCTGCTCTAAGATCCATTTCTCTGGTGCTAAATCCATGTGATTCCCACTGGCTTTTGACTGTGTTTTGCTCCCTGGAGAGCAAATTCCCCTTCTCATTCCCAGGATTTCCTTGGCAAGTCTTAAGTTTTTCTTTTCTTTCTTTTTTTTTTTTTTTTTTTTTTTTGAGTCAGGGTCTCAAGCTGCTGCCCTGCGTACAGTGCTGTGACATCATCATAGCTCACAGCAACCTCAAATTCTTGGGCTCAAGTGATCCTCTTGCCTCAGTTTTTCTATTTTTAGTAGAGACAGGAATGTCCTTCTTGCTCAGGCTGGTTTTGAACTCGTGAGCTCAAACAGTCCACTCATCTCAGCCTCCTAGAGTGCTAGGATTACAGGCATGAGCCGCCATGCCCAGCCTTGAGCATTTCTTATAGAAAATGCATTGAAATGAATTTTATCCAATTGAAAACATGATTCAGTTAGAATCTTAAAAATACTAATCTTAAAAGAATAATCAGAGAAGTGTCCATCTTTTTTCTCATCCAAGGATACAGTATATTTTTCCATTTGTGTAAATCGTGTTTTAGGTCCTCCAATAAGATACTATATTTTAAAATTCATCTTATTCTTTAATTTTTTTTTTCTTTTCGAGACAGGGTCTTACTCTGTTGCCCAGGCTGGAGTGCGGTGGCACCATTGCAGCTCACTGCCTACTTGAGCTCCTGGCCTCAAGTGATTCTCCCACCTTGGCCTCCCAAAGTGTTGGGATTACAGGTGTGTGCCACAATGCTCAGCCTGCTTTAACCTTTAAAAAAATTTTATTGGCTCGGCTCCTGTGGTTCAAGTGGCTAAGGCGCCAGCCACGTACACCCAAGGTGGTGGGTTCGAATCCAGCCCGGGCCCACCAAACAACAATGATAGCTGCAACCAAAAAATAGCCGGGCGTTGTGGCGGGTGCCTGTGGTCCCAGCTACTTGGGAGGCAGAGGCAGAAGACTCACTTGAGCCCAGGAGTTGGAGGTTGCTGTGAGCTGAGATGCTATGGCACTCTACCCAGGGGAACAGCTTGAGGCTTCTGTCTCAAAAAAAAAAATTTTTTTTTCTTTTTTTTTTGAGACGGAGACTCATTCTGTTGACCCAGGCTAGAGTGCCATGGCATCAGCCTAACTCACAGCAACCTCAAACTTCTGGGCTCAAGCAAACCTCCTGCCTTAGCCTTAGTAGCTGGGACTACTGGTGCTTGTCACAACACCAGCTAAGATTTCTATTTTTAGTAGAGATAGGGCCTTACTCTTCCTCAGGCTGGTCTCAAACTCCTGAGCTCAAGTGATCCTCTCACCTCAGCCTTTCAGAGTGCTAGGAAAAAATTATATTACTTTAGATCAAGGAAATCCTTTTCATTTTTAAGTTTTAGCTGTTTATTGCTAATATTTTTTGAAAAAGCTTAAAGACTATACCATGACCCCAACCGCCGTCACATACTCCATTATTTATTTAATTTATCTCATTAATTTATTTTACAAATTGTGTGCTTTTTCTGCATATGCAATCATATTTATTGAAAAGAGTTTATATTTCTAATGTTTTTATCAATTATTTTATTTTCTCATATCTTTGAATATGCTGAAACTGCTCATCAATAATGAGTAATAGGGCGGCACCTGTGGCTCAGTGGGGAGGGTGCTAGCCCCATATACCGAGGGTGGTGGGTTTAAACCCAGCCCCGGCCAAACTACAACAAAAAATAGCCGGGAGTTGTGGCAGGCACCTATAGTCCCAGCTACTCTGGAGGCTGAGGCAGGAGAATCTCCTAAGCCTGGGAATTGGAGGTTGCTGTGAGCTGTGTAACACCACAGCACTCTACCGAGGGTGATAAAGTTAGACTCTGTCTCTACAAAAAAAAAAAAGAGTAATAATGGCAATTATGGACATCATTGTCTTACTCTTGTTTTAACGAAAAAATTGTTAGTATTTACTGTTTGTTTATTTTTATTTTTATTTTTTTGAGACAGAGTCTCACTATATGGCCCTTGGTAGAGTGCAGTGGCATCACAGCTCACAGCAACCTCAAACTCTTGGGCTTAAGTGATTCTCTTGCCTCAACCTCCCAAATAGCAGGGACTACAGACGCCCACCACAAAGCCCGGCTATTTTTTGTTGCAGTTGTTATTGTTGTTTAACTGGCCCGGGCTGGGTTCAAACCTGCCAACACGTGAAAAAATGTATGTGGCTGGTGCCATAACCACTGTACTATGGGTGCCGAGCCAGTATTTACTGTTTTAAATGATCTTTTTTCTTGGGCTTTGGAATATAATTTTTAACATATTTAAGAAATGTATTTAGAAGTATTTTATTAGAAATGGCTACTAAACTTTATCAACTGCCTTTTCAGCATCTATCCATATATAATTTAGTTGTTTGATGTAACCTTTTAATGTTGACAGACAGATTATTGAACGTTGGTCATTCTCGAATTTCTTAAATAAATGCTGCTAAAGTTTAATTCTTGCTCATACTGTTTATTTGATTGATTTCTGTGTTATCTTTATTGATTGTTTTTTGAGACAGAGTCTCACTTTCGTTTTTTATTATTTTTTATTATATCATAACTTTGTACATTGATGCATTTATGGGGTTCAGGGTATTGCTTCGATATACAATGTGAAATTCTTACATTGAACTAAGTCACAAATCCATCACAATTATAGTCATTTCTTAATAGTTTTGATGTACCATTGCATCGTGGACATTAGGTGAGGTCCCCCAAAATACCCTCCCTCCTCCTATGTCCCCTCTTCCCTCCCCTCTCTCTCCTCTTTGCTTCTACTTTCTGGACTATATTTATGTTTTGCCATTCATATGAGTGTGTAGGGTTATATATTGATTTCATAGTAGTATTTAGTACATTGGATACTTTTTTTTTTTTTTTTTTACCATTTTTGAGATACTTTACTAAGAAGAATATGTTCCAGCTCCATCCAGGTAAACATAAAAGATGTGAAGTCTCCATCTTTTTTATGGCTGCATAGTATTCCATGGTGTACATATACCACAATTTGTTAATCCATTCATGGGTCGATGGGCACTTGAGCTATTTCCATGTCTTGGCTATTATGAACTGGGCTGCAATAAATATTCTGGTGCAAATGTCTTTGTTGTAAGATGATTTTTGATCATCTGGGCATATACCTAGTAGAGGAATTGCAGGATCAAACAGTGTGTCTACTTTTAGTTCCTTGAGTGTTCTCCAAACTTCTTTTCAAAAAGGTCGTATTAGCTTGCATTCCCACCAGCAGTGTAGAAACATTCTCTTCTCTCCGCTGTTTTGATCACTATAGATTTATAGTATAGCCTGAAGTCTGGTAATGTGATTCCTCCTGATTTGTTCTTATTTCTGAGTAATGTATTTGCTATTTGAAATTTTTTTTTCTGATTCCATATAAAACGAAGTACTATTTTTTCAAGTTCTTTGAATTATGGCAACGGTGCTTTAATAGGGATTGCATTAAATCTGTAGATTGCTTTGGGTAGTATGGATATTTTAACAATGTTGATTCTTCCCAGCCATGAGCATGGCATGTTTTTCCATTTGTTAACATCTTCAGCTATTTCTTTTCTCAGAGTTTCATAGTTCTCCTTATAGAGATCTTTCAGGTCCTTTGTTAAGTAAATTCCCAGACATTTCATCTTCTTAGGCACTATTGTAAAAGGAATAGAGTCCTTGATTGTTTTTTCAGCTTGACTATTGTTGGTGTATATAAAAGCTACTGACTTGTATGTACTGATTTTGTATCCTGAGATGCTGCTATATTCCTTGATCACTTCTAAGAGTTTTGAAGTTGAATCCCTGGGATTTTCCAAGTATAGGACTATATCATCAGCAAAGAGTGAGAGTTTGATTTCCTCCGACCTTATTTGGATACCCTTGATCACCTTCTCTTGCCTGATTGCAATAGCTAAGACTTCCATTACTATGTTGAATAGCAGCGGAGACAGTGGGCATCCTTGCCTTGTTCCTGATCTGAGTGGAAATGTTTTTAATTTTACACCATTCAATATGATATTGGCTGTGGGTTTGCTGTCCATGGCCTCTATTAGTTTAAGAAATGTCCCTTCTATGCCTATTTTCTTGATAATTCTGATCATGAAAGGATGCTGTATATTATCAAAGGCTTTTTCTGCATCAATTGAGAAAATCATATGGTCTTTATTTTTTATTTTATTGATGTGATGTATTATATTTATAGATTTGCGTATGTTGAACCAACCCTGTAACCCTGGAATAAAGCCAACTTAATCATGGTGTATAATTTTTTGATGTGTTGTTGAATTCTGTTTGCTAAGATCTTATTGAATATTTTTGCATTGATATTCATTAATGATATTGGTCTATAATTTTCTTTCTTTGTTGTATCCTTGCCTGGTTTGGGTATCAGGGTGATATTTGCCTCATAGAATGTGTTGGGAAGTATTCCTTATTTTTCTATGCTTTGGAAAACATTGCATAATATAGGTACTAGTTCCTCTTGAAAGGTTTGATAGAATTCGGATGTGAAGCCATCTATCTGGTCCTGGACTTTTCTTTTTCAGGATATTTCATATTGTTGATGCTGTTCAGTGGTTGATATAGATCTATTCAAGATCTCTAATTCTTTCTGGTTGAATCTAGGAAGGTGGCATGCTTCCAGATATTGGTCCATTTCCTTTAGATTTTCATATTTCTGGAAATAGAGATTTTTGTAGTAATCATTGAGGATTTTTTGAATTTCTTCTCTGTTGTTATTTTTCCTTTATCATTTCTGATAGATAATATTAGAGATTTCACTTTTCTGTTTCTGGTTAGGTTGGCCAAAGGTTTATCAATTTTGTTAATCTTTTAAAAAAAAAAACCCAAATTTTTGTTTCATTGATCTTCTGAATAATTCTTTTGTTTTTAATTTCATTTAATTCTGCCCTAATTTTGGTTATTTCTTTTCCACTGCTGGGTTTGGGGTTGCAATGTTCTTCCTTTTCCAGTTGCTTGAGATGATGTATTAAGTTGTTGGCTTCCTCTCTTTCTGTTTTCTTGATGAAGGCTGAAAGAGAGGCACTTCAACCGGCAGAGATCTCACAGATCACCAAGGCTTGTATGAAAGGTTTTTATTGGTGGGTGAGGGAGGCTGCAGAGCAGCACCAAGGAGGAGAGAAAAAGATAAGAGAAAAGAGGAGAGAGAAAAGGGGAGAGAGATGAAGAGAGAGTGGAGAAGAGAAGAGAGAAAGGGAGAGTAGAGTGAGGGGATGAGGGACAGAGGGAAGAGAAAAAGAAGGGAGAAACATATTCTTATATAGGGAAGTCTCACAATGGTAACGGGCTGGTAGGATAACCAATAAGGAGTTATTGCTTTGGCAGAAAGAGCCATTAGGGGTGGGCAGTGGGAAATTGGAACAGGGTGATGAGGTAAGCAGGCCACTCCCTGTGCTAGGGAGGAGTTGTAACTTTAGGGGCAGGAAGGGGTTTTTTGGGGGGAAGGGGTTTTCTGAGGCAATTATCTAACATTCCCCACTTCTTGACATATAAAAAATAAAGAGTTGGCCTTGGGAGAGTGGACGTCGAGTTCTCTCTTCTGTAATTTCTTCCTG
>NW_003852645.1:356121-359801 GCF_000181295.1 Otolemur garnettii | reverse complement strand
AAGGCTATGTTAACCAGTTTGATGGAAGTGTTTCGGATTGTGTGTGAAAACACCACACTGTACCCCAGAAGTGCATTAATGTACATAGTTACCATTCAATAAAAAAGAAAAAAAATGAAAAAGAATGTAGCATGGTGTTAAGGTTTGAAGATTTTTATATGTTAAAAGATGAGATAGAGAAGGAGGGGACAGGAAAGTAGTAGGGGAATCAAAAGTGAGTTTCTTCAATTAGAGTAACTGTGGCTGTTAATGTCTTGAGACAAGGGGCCTGTTTTTGAATAGTGTGATTGAATTATTTTGACAGATAAATAACTGGAGTAAAGGTGGGGATTTAGTTGATGTTTAAGTACATTGAGACTAAATTTATAGTTTTTTTTGATATGTAGGAGGAAGTGGTGAGAAAGATTAGGAAGGTGGAGGGTTGGAGGTTTTAATAAAGTACGTTGTAGAGATTTGAAAGGGGTGGAAATGAAGGTTAGGAGAGGTTATGAGGGTTACCTTGAGTAGTATTATATAAAGGAATAGTTAGGAAAGAAAAGTTAGAAATTTGTTTTGAGGCATTTATTTAATCTTAAAAGAAGAGGAGATTTTGTTTTGTAGTGGGTAGAGGAAAGTTGTGAAGAAGGGTTTTTTTTTATGGCAATAGGTTTGAAGTTGGGGGGAAAAAGGCTTGTATAATAGGTTCAAATTTTAAAAGAATAAATAGAGTGGGGAAGTTGATATTGATGTTGAGAAGGAAAAACAGAGGGGTTTTTTGTATTTTAAATTTTAGGATTTATTTGCTCTGGTGGAATAGGCTAGGGTAATGGGCTTTTTATGGTTTGGGAAAGGACAAGGCAGAGTGAGGCAGAAGGAGATGGGTCAGCATTTATCAATTTAAGATTAAAAGGGGAACTAGATAGGAAGGTAATATTAAAAGGAATATATAAATGAGAAATTGTCAATTAGTTGTGTAAAAAAGGAGTTTGATGTGGACGGTGGGAAAAATATTTTATCCCGACAATAGAGTTAGGTAATAGGAGGTAGGACCCCTAAACTTTTTAAGAATTAAGTTAGCTCTTGTGTCTAATAGGAAGGCAATCATTTTACCTGCCATCATTAGGGTTATTCTTGGCTCTGTAGAGGTGCATTGGGTGAGAGAAGACAGGGTTCTGGTCAGTTTTCAGAAGAGGCAAGCCCCGACAAGTCTGCTGTATGTAGGTGCCATAGTTTGGCTGGCTCCATGGCCTCTTTGGGCCAAGGAGCAGTCAGCCTTCTAATGGCCCTTTTTAGCAGAGAGGGCATGGCCTTGGTGGGGGCCTGGGATTGAGGTAACGTTGTACCCAGTGGTCTTCTTCACCGTATTTGTAGTGAGGTCCAGGTGGTTGAGTTATGAAGTAGCCTTTGGCCTCTGATGACTTAGGTAGGTTAGAATGATGGCCTCAGTGACACTGTAATGTTTTGAGCTAGCATTTGATAATTTGGGGTTTGAGAATTTTTATTTTCCCTTCGGAAAATATCATCTCATCCTGTGTAAATTTTAAAGGCTGTGTTTAAGATCACAGCCTGGGGTGTTAGGGGTCTGTGCTCGAAGTGTTTTAGCTTAAGTTTGATGTTGGGGTAATTTTGGTTAAAAAAATAAATTATAAGAACGTTTTTTCCAGTTATAGTTTTAGGATTTAAGTTAGTATATTTAATCAAAGTAAGGCGTTGGAAGAAAGCTGACAGATTTTTAGATTTATTTTGTATGATTTTCCGTAATTTATTATAATTGATAGCCTTTTTGGTGGAAGCTTTAAGTCCATAAAGAATGTAGGTAATAAAAATGTTCCAACTTTTTCTCCCAGCATTATTATTCCAATTTGGCTGGGAGTTAGGGATTGTAGTGTTGTTTGTAGGATGTTTATTGATTCATACACAAAATTGATTTGCTGCCTCTTTCACCTTCTCCCACACTCGTTTGTGTTAGTTAGAGGTTAGGGTATTAGGTAAAATAATAAAAATATTATGTTAGGTAAGTTCATAGGATATAGTAATAAATTGAAATTTTTGAATAAAATGAGAAGGATTAGAAGTAAAGGAATTTAGTTTATATAGTGGCACTGTAGGAGGAGTTGGAGGAAGAAAGGGGTAAAGAGGTTTGGAGGTGTTTTTTAAAGTAGTCAGAGTTGGACTGAGTCCCGCAGTGGGGTGCGGGAAATGCAGTGTACAGAAGACCCCCCCCCCCAGTGTCACCCGTGGGAGGCCCAAGTTCCTCTGATTGAGGCCTAGCCTGTGGACAGTGCAAGGCCAGCAGTGGCCCCTGGCGAGCCAGGCCCGGATTCTCCCAGAGCCGGGCTGCCTGGGAATGCAGCCCAAAGCAGGTGGTAAACTCCATCCAAGGCTAAATATTGGCACGAGACCAATAGTTAACAAGTGCCGAAAGGGAAAGTTGAAAAGAACCTCAAAGAAAGAATTCTGAGGGCTAGTTGGAGGAGTTAGGAGACGAGTTTAGATTGGTTGATGGAGAAGTAGGAGGGATAGAGGGTGGAGGTAATTGGGCATTTGGGGGAGGAGTTGAATTTGGTGGGGTTTTGTTTTCAGGACTGCTGGTTGTCTGCCTAGGTGGCAGGGGGTTATTGGTTGGGTTGAATAGGCTTTGTTTAGGGAGATAGAGAGCAGAAGAATTTTTTGTTTTTAACAATTTTGAAATTATTTGAACATAAATTAGGTTTGGTTTTAAGATATGAGAAGTCCTGAATATAAGGAACCTTGCTCCATTTGCTGAGGTGCTCACAATAGTTACATACGTTTTGAATTGAAGAAAAATTAAATGAATTACAGTTTGGTTAGATACTTTGGTTGTTTAGTTTGTAAAGTAGTTAAACTTGGGTAGAGAGTTTAATTAATTTTGTTTGGCTTTAAGTTTGATTCTAATTTTACCAGGTGGTGTGATAAGTACCCTGAGGGGGAATCAGGTGGGATAGAATGGCTTGCAATTATGGCAATTTATCGCAGAAATAAAGCATGAGCAGAATCACGCAAGAGAAAATGAGGACCTCTGTCTAGGGGAGTCATCACCAGACCTAGATCAGTGTTAGACCCATGGGGCCAAGGAAGCTTGAGACCTGGTGCCCGGAATTATCATGTGAGGTGTGGAAGCCCTGGGCTAAGCCACTCAAGGTCAATGGGAATAGGGAACTCAAGCCTCAAGAATGGGTGAATTACCAGGAATATAAGCACTCTAGTCCATGATTTAGGGAAAAACCTTGCTCCCAAAGGGTACTTACCAAATTCGAATGAGCCAATGTTGCATGCTGGTTAGAGTGCCTTGGCTGATGGACATAAGCCAATGTGGTGGTGAGCCACCAGGAGTGCATGAAGTGGATAGGGAGTCCCCAGGAGCTAATACTCCATGGAAGGGGTGGAAGCTACCCATGGGAGTGTTCCCTGATTACATCCCACTTCTGACACCAGATGAAAGAGAGGCACTTGACCAGCAGAGATCGCACAGACCACCAAGGCTTGTACAAAAGGTTTTTATTGGTGGGGGAGGAAGGCTGTGGAGCAGCACCAAGAAGGAGAAAAAAGAGAAGAGAAAAGAAGAGAGAAAAGAGGGGAGAAAGATGAAGAGAGAGGGAGAGTATAGAAGAGTGAGGGGGAAGAGAGGTAGAGAGAAGAGAAAAAGAGGGGAGAAACATATTCTTTTTTTTTTTTTTTTT
>NW_003852645.1:322643-355973 GCF_000181295.1 Otolemur garnettii | reverse complement strand
GCCCGGCTATTTTTTGGTTGCAGCCATCATTGTTGTTTGGCGGGTCCGGGCTGGGGATTCGAACCCGCCACCTTAGGTGTACGTGGCTGGCGCCCTAGCCGGTTGAGCTATAGGCGCCGAGCCCGAGAAACATATTCTTATATAGGGAAGTCTCAGAATGCTGACGGGCTGGTGGGATAATAAATACAGAGTTATTGCTCTGGCAGAAAGAGCCATCAGGGGTTCAGGCAGCAGGAAATTGGAACAGGGTGATGAGGTAAGCAGGCCACTCCCTGTGCTAAGGAGGAGTTGTAACTTTAAGGGCAGGAAGGGGCGTTTGGGGGGGAAGGGGCTTTCTGAGGCAATTATCTAACAAAGGCTTCTAATGCTATAAATTTCCCTCTTAGGACTGCCTTTGCAGTATCCCACAGGTTTTGATAATTTGTGTCTTCAGTACCATTGTGTTCCAAAAATTTGGTGATTTCCTTCTTAATCTCCTCTTTGACCCAGCTAACATTCAGCCTAAGATTATGTAGCTTCCGTGACTTTGTTTATGAAGATTCTTATTGCTGTTGAGTTCAACTTTTACTCCATGGTGGTCCAAGAAAATACAAGGAATAATTTCTACAATGTTTAAATTTGCTGAGGTTAGACTTGTGTCCTAGGATATGATCTATTCTGGAGGATGACCTGCGGGCTGATGAGAAGAATGTATATTCAGTTTTATTAGGGTGAAATGTTCTGTAGAGGTCTGTAAAGTCCATTTGTTCTAGGGTCAGGTTTAAGTCTAATATTTCTTTGTTTAGTTTCTTCTTGGAGGATCTATCCAAAACTGTCAAAGGGGTGTTAAAATCTCCAACTATTATAGTGCAGGAAGATATCAAGTTGTTTGTATCCACTAGGGTTTGCTTTATGAATTAAGGAGCATTCTGGTAGGGTGCATAAATGTTAATTATCAAAATCTCTTCATGTTGGATGTTTCCCTTGATGAATATGTAGCAACCTTCCTTATCTTTCTTTCTTTATCTTTGTTGGTTTAAAGCCAATTGTATCTGCTACTAAAATTGCAACCACTGCTTTTTTCTGGTTTCCATTTGCCTGTATTGTACAAGTCCATCCCTTCACCCTGATTCTAGTTTATGTATCTAGTCAGCCAGCCTGTGCCTCTTTAGAGGACAACTTAAAACATTCACATTAATTGAGAGAATGGATAAGCCTGATTGTGTTTTGGGTGCCATGATTTTTGGATGTCCAGTCCACATTTTTAGTCCTTTCACCACTGTGGAAGTTGGGTTTTGTTTCAAAATTTCTGGGTGAGTTTACTTTGGAGGTAGAGCATTGCACTGGTCATTGTGGAGGATGGGTCTGAGGATATCCTGGAGAGCTGGTTTAGTTATGGCAAATTTCTTCAATATGTCTATGTCATTAAAGAATTTGATTTCTCCATCACAAATGAAACTCAGTTTAGCTGGATAGAGGATCCTGGGCTGGAAGTTGTTTTGTTTTAGGAGACTGAAGGTCGATGACCATATTCTTCTGGCTTGAAATGTTTCGGCTGAGAGATCTGCAGTCATTCTGATATTTCTCCCTTTGTAGGTGATGCTTTTCTTCTGGCTGCTTGAAGAACTTTCTCCTTTGTCTTAACTTTGGGAAAGTTGATCACAATGTGTCTAGGAGATTCTTTATTTATTGAGTATTGCTGGGGTTCTGAAAGTGTCTGCTATCTGAAGTTCTGTATCTCTTGCAATACTTGGGAAATTCTCCTCCAAAATCTCTTGGAATAGAGCCTCCGTAACTTTAGGACCATCCTCTTCTCCTTTGGGAATTCCTATAAGACAAATGTTTGATCTTTTGGAGTGATCCCACAACTCTCTCAGGGAATGATCAGTTTTTGCTCTCCATTTGTCTGCCTCTTTGAGTGTTTGGGAACGTTCAAAAGTTTTGTCTTCAGTTTCACAGATCCTCACTTCTGCCTGGTCAACTCTATTACTGAGGGATTCTACTGTATTTTGGAGCTCCTCAACTAACTTTTTCATTTCCTTGAGCTCTGCTATCTCTTTTCTCATATGTCCATATCTTTAGTGACTTGGGCTTTGAATTGATTAATTTCTTGAGACAACTTTAGAATTACTCTTTGGAATTCACTTTTTATCCTTTCTTCCATTCTATTTATCTTATTTGCAATCCATATTCTAAATTTGATTTCTGACATTGCTGCCACTTGTCTATGCATGGCATCTTCAGTTGCATCTCCTTTGTCATTTCTTGTGGGGGTTGATCTACTCTGGTTATTCATGTTGCCAGAGTTCTTCTTTTGGGTCTGCACCATATTTATTTTCCACCATTTGGTTATTAGAACTGGTAGGGTGAGATTGAATTGGGGTTCCCAGGTAGTAGAGATAGCCCCTTACCAAAGTGCTAGGCTTTGTAATTGTGGCTTATCTCCTACAACCTTACAAAGGCCCCTTTCAGAGATTTAGCTGGAGACTCTGAAGACCTACTTGGTGAGATAATGCAAGCTAGCTCTGTTTTGATATCAGCCAACCTCTACCCCATCCTAAGAAACCACAGTATTAGGTTTAAATCTCAACTGTGAAGAGATACAAATAGTTGCAGCACCCAGCCCCCACCTTTTAGTTCTTTTCTGCTACAGAACTTTGGAGGTCAACCTCAGAATGTCCCTGAGTGGACAGCCCCAGACATGGGTTCCAACCAAATTGTCCCAGGCAGTGCAAACCCTGCCCAACAGAGAGGGATTCAAGGGTCTCCAACAGCACAATTGGAGCCAGGAATCCACACTCATGCCTGCCAGACAGTCCACACTATCGTCTACTTCTCTGCTCATAGGCCCAGCTAGAGCCAGGGGCCATGCCCCCACCCACCAGTCTCAGCCCACATCCAGCTAGCCTCTGCTTGCCAGACCAGTTGGAGTTAGGGGACCACGCCCCCACCAGCCAGTCTCAGTCCACTTCCTGGCAAGCCAGAGTCTCACTTTCTCACCCTCATAGAGTGCTGTGGTGTCACAGATCACAGCAACCTCAAACTCTTGGATTCAAGCAATTCTCTTGCCTCAGCCTCCTGAGTAGCTAGGACTACAGGTACCTACCATAACGCCTGGCTATTTTTAGAGATGGGGTCTTGCTCTGGCTCAGGCTGGTCTCAAACCTGTGAGCTTAGGTAATTCACCCGCCTTGGCCTCCCAGAAGGCTAGGATTATAGGAGTGAGCCACTGCACCTGGCATCTCTATTAATTTTTATGCCTATGTTTATTTGGGGGCATTGATCAATGGTTTTCTAGTTTTTTTATTACCATTATCAGGATTTTGTGCTAAGTACAAACAAAGCAGCATAATGCAGGAGCCCTTGTGCTGGAAACAGGCTGTCTGGGTTTGATCTTGTGGTCACCACACCCTGGTGGTGTGCCTTGGGAATTTTCCCTCCTTCTCTCTATTCCTTTTGGTTGCCTTGTCTATGAAATGAAGATAGTGGTAGGACTTTCTCCATAGGAGGGCTGTGAGGACTGAGTGAATTCACCCTTACATGTTAGAAAAAGCTGCCTTCTAAAATGGAAATGAGGACCTTTTTATATTTTCTATAGCCTGGAATTAGTTAAGAAATTTATCTACTGATTTCAACTGGATAGGTGAAGGAAGAGTCATCAGTTGCTGGTCTTTGACCTTTTCAAAGCAGATAGGGAACCACCATGATTCTAAGTTTATGGGGACGGCACACAATGCTGTTTCCTCCTCTCGAAAAAGAAGAAAGATGGGGTATCCCTGCTTGGTGGTGCACATTCCTCTCCAAAACTCTCAGATTCTTTGCAAAAACATTTGACTCACTGTGTATCTGTCCTCCTTTAAGACCCCATATCAGTTTAGACCTTTTGATGATAGGCTCTAGGAAGATAAGGAGTTTCCCTCTCTTTTCTTTATTGAGACTAAGAGAATAACTCTATAACTTTGGAGCATATGTGTGCTCTGAAAATGAAATCTCACACTAAGACAACCTTAAACATAAAATTGTGTTTAAACAGGGAACCAAAAAGTGGGGAATTAAGTTCCTAAGTTAATCTGTGTGCATGTTATTGAATCAGGGGATAGAATTAGTTTTTAAAGAGTAGGTCAAATCATGCCACTTAATCACTCCTAATGGCATCAGCGAGCACTTAGAATAAAACAAGCTTCTTATCTTGACATTTCAGTTTCTTCTTATCTTAAATGATTCCACGTTGCTCCAGCCTCATTGTCATTCTGTCTATTCTTTGGGTATGCCAAGCTCATACCCCTCATGGGACCTTTGGATTTTTTCATTCCATCTGCCTAAAAGGGTTCTGCTCCGTGATTTGGAATGGCTGGTTCCTTCTCAGTGTTCAGATCTCTGCTCAGATGCATTAACTTGTCACATGCTCTATGAGAGGTCTGTCTTTGTTGACTCCTGCAGGACTGTGGCTGAATAAACAGACAGACTTACTTGCAGGGTGGCTGATGCATACTAACCAGTGTTCTTCATCATGGGGCTGAAGGGAGGATTGCAAAGGGTTGAAAATAGCATTTCACCAAACTACACGAAATTACCAACATTTTAATATTTTACCCGATAAAATGGCATGTGTTAGTATGTTTGGGCTACTATAACAAAATACCATAAAATAGGTGGCTTATAAACAATGGAAATTTATTCCCCACAGTTCTAGAGGCTGGAAAGTCCAAGATCAAAGCACCAGCTGATTCCAGGTCTGGTGAGGGCTGCTTCCTGTTTGGTGCCGTCTGTGTGTTCTCATATGGCAGAAAGGGTGAGAGGGTCCCTCAGGCCTCTTTAATAAGGGCACTGATCTCATCCACAATGGCTCCACCTTATGCCCTAATCACCTCCCACCTCCTAAAGCCAACAAAATTCAACATATGAATTTGGGGGGAACACAAACATTCAGATCATACAGAACGGCAATTCCGTGTGTTTGGTCTTAATAATTGGGCATCCTCCTGGCTTTTTTGTTGAGATAATTCTTACATAGAACAAAGCTCTCACCTTTCTCCACCTACGTGTCTTATTCTACCAAAGCTTACCCTGTCTCTGCCCCAAATTCTTGACCTTTTCTCTCTTTACCCCCAAATAAACTTTTCATTTTTAGTTTGATTGATCTCAGCTAGCTCTGGGATGGAAAGCAGTCAAAAACTATTTGTATTCATTTGTGAAACCGTCCATAGTTCTCTGCTCCTACCGGGAATATTAGCATTTAAAAGAGATTTCACCTAACCCCATATGAATCTTTAATTGACAACATTTAAGATACTTTAACAAAGTGAAATGAAACAGTTCAGATCAGATGACTGTATTTGTCAGTGTATATTTTTTTATTATACATGACAGAAAATCTAAATCAAAGTGATTTGAGTATTTACATGTAACAAAGTAAACAGACTTGCTTCTAGCCACAAAGGAACAATAGAGACTGTAGTTACTCTCCCACCTGAAACAAGGAAAAAATGGACAAAAAAGGTTTAACAGAGGTTTTAAAGGTAGTGGACTTTAAGCGATGAAAATAGTGGTCTCGGGAAGTGCCCTACAGTGAGTAGGGTGCCGGCCCCAGCCATACTGCAACAACAACAACAACAAAAAAAAAAAAAAAAAAAAAAAGAAAGAAAGATAGAGAGAGAGAAAGAGAAAGAAAGAAAGAAAATAAATAATGATCTCTGAGAGATGGAAAAACAAATGAGATGAGCCCTGCAAATTCTCCAGCTTTTGACTCACACCGAATTCCCAGGCCCTGGTCCAGGGAGGTGACCCAGGTGGAGCTCAGTAGTTTCTCTGAGTTGAGTAGATGGACTTAGGAGTCAAGGGAGGCAGAAGGGACTAGAGATTGCAGGGCAGAATACAGGGGGAGAGCCACACAGGTCTGCAGTGTTTTAGGAAACTATCCGAGGTCAGGGGAAGAACCATCCAAAAGGCTTAGAGGAGACAAAGCTCAGAGCACACACAGGCTGGGAATAGTTCCTGTTCCCACCCGCCAGAATGAAAAACCTCATATTTGTGGGGATTAGGTAAAGTACACAGAAGCCTTTTTTTTTTTTTAACCTCAGAAAGGATATGAAATTGGACTTAGACCTAAGTGCTGTTCTCATTTTGCCTAAAAGCTTAAAATCAAGACCTAAAGTGATTAAACTATTTCCAAGCAACTTACATCCCAGGACAAAGTTAACACCCCAGGACAAAAGCCAAGAATATTTATAGGGATAAAAAATATCCAGCAATCAACAATGTAAAATTTATACTGATTAGCAACCAATAAAAAGTTACAAGCATTGCAAAGAAGCAGGAAAATGTGACCAATAATGAGGAAAAATACGGATCAACTAGACCAGTGGTTCTCAACCTTCCTAATGCCGTGACCCTTTAATACAGTTCCTCATTTTGTGGTGACCCCCAACCATAAAATTATTTTCGTTGCTACTTCATAACTGTAATTTTGCTACTGTTATGAATTGTAAGGTAAATGTCTGATATGCAGAATGTATTCTCATTGTTACAAAGGGGTTGCAACCCACAGGTTGAGAACCACTGAACTAGACAATGATACTGATGATAAAATTAGCAGCAGACGGTAATTTAAAGTTACTTTAACTAAAAAATGTTCAAGAAGCTAGAGGGAAGATGGACCATGGTCAGCATAGACATGGAAGATATTAAAAAGACCGACATGATCTGCAGAGATGAAAAATGTAGTTCAGTTAAAAAGATACACTGGATCCAATTAATGGCAGATAAAACATGGCAGAAGAAAATATTAGTGAACTGAAGACATAGCAATAGAAAATATTCAAAATGAAACACATAAAAAAGACTAAATAAAAATGATCATAGGATTAGTAATCTGTGGGACCACCACAAATGTCCTAATATACTGATGCTCTTTGACTTACATTGGTGTTACGTCCTGATAACCCGTTATAAGTCAAAAATATTATAAGTAAAAAATGCATTCATGACCAGATAAACCCATGGTGGAGTTGAAAAATATTATAAATTGCACCATCATGAGTCCAGATGTTTCTTAGCCTAGGATGGAGTTATGTACAACAAACCCATCATAAAGTTGAAAAATTTCAAGTCCAATCATTATAAGTCAGGGACCATCTATGCTTGCAAAAGGAGAAAGGGTGGACAGATAAAATATATGAGGAAATAATAGCTAAAATATTTCCTGCCTGTGGGAAACTCACTTTAAATATAAAGACTCAGACGGATTAAAAGTAGAGGATAGACAAAGATATGTCATGCTAATGCTTATCAAAAGGAAGCTGGCCCAACCATATTAATATTAGACAGAGCAGACTTTGCAGCAGCAAATGTAGGAATAAAGGAGATTGTTACCAAATGATAATGGGGGTCAATTCATCAAGAAGTCTTGACCATCGTAAACACTCATACATCTAATAAAAGAGCATCAAAATACACAGAGCAAAACCTGATAGGTGGGCAAGAAGTGGGAAAAAAATCCACAATCATAGTCAGAGATTTCTGCACTCTCACTCAGTGAGTGATAGAATAAGTAGATCAATACTCAGTAATTGTAGAGAACATGAAAAATAGTATCATCCAAGTTGATCCAATTGACATGTGTAGAAAACATGCTCAACCATAGTAGAATACACATTCTTTCCAAATGCACACCAGAAAAACCATGTTCTGGCCATAAAACAAGTTTGAAATTTAATACTTCATGTTATTAATTAAAAATACGTTCATTAACCACATGGATGTCTGGGGGTGGTGGTGCGTGTCTGTAGTCCCAGCTACTTGGGTGGCTGAGGCAAAAGGGCTGCTTGATTCCAGGAGTTTGAGGTTACAGTAAACTGTAATTGCACTGTTGCACCCCAGCGTGGGTGACAGAGTAAGGCTCTGTCCCTAAAAAATAATTTTAAAAAGCTCCACATGGAATGAATAATGGAAAAATTGAATACCAATATGAAAAATCTCAGCAAAATCTTCAAGTATTTGGACACTAAATAACAAATGTCTACTCATGAGTCAAAAAAGGAATCAAAAGAGAAATTAGCATTTTGAAATAAATGAAAACACAGCATATCAATACTTACTAGAAGCAGTTAAAACAGGATTAAAGGGACATTTATAGCAGTAAGCACCAATATTTGAATAGAAAAGAGTCTGAAATCAATGACCTCAGCTTCTACCTTAAGAAACTCTTTCTTTTTCTTTTTTTTTTTTCTTAGAGACAAAGTCTTACTTTGTTGCCCTCAGTAGAGTGCCATGGCGTCACAGCTTATAGCAACTTCCAGCTCTTGGGCTTAGGCAATTCTCTTGCCTCAGCCTCCCGAGTAGCTGGAACTACAGGTGCCCACCACAATTCCCGGCTATTTTTTTGTTACAGTTTGGCCGGGGCTGGGTTCAAACCCACTACCCTTGGTATATGGAGCTGGCGCCTTACTCACTGAGCCACAGGCACCGCCCAAGCAGTGGAAATTTCCCAAGAGGAAAAGAAATTTCCTCTTTTCTTTTTTTGCACTTTTTGGCTGGGGCCTGGTTTGAACCCACCACCTCTGGTATATGGGGCCAGCACCCTACTCCTTTGAGCCATAGGCACTGCCTCAGGAAACTTTCTTAACAGCAGAGCAAGTGAAACTTAATATAAGCCAAAGAAAGAAAATGATTAATGGTCAGAGTGGTAATCAACAAAATAGAAAGATAATAGATAAAAATCATGAAAACCAAAAGCTGGTTCTTTGAGATAAATAAAATTGATAAACCTCCAGCTAGGCTGAAAAAAAAGAGAGAAAAGACACAATCAATAGTAGGAATAGGAGGTGACATCACTACAAATGTAAAAGATAGCATAAAGATAACAAGAAATTATAAATAATTTTATGTCAATAAATTCAAACCATAGATAAAGTCAACACATTTCTTTACACAGATATAAGCTACAGATGCTCACTCCAGAAGTTTTATGTCTATTAGAAATTTCCTTATCCAAATAAAAGACACCTGTAGAAAATTCAGTTAATATTATTATTATTATTTTGAGACAGAGTCTCACTATGGTCATCCTCATAGAGTGCTGTGACATCACAGCTCACAGCAATTTCAAACTCTTGGACTTAAGTGATTCTCTTGCCTCAGCCTTCCAAGTAGGTGGGACTACAGGTGCCCACCACAACGCCCAGCTATTTTTTTTTTTTTTTTGCAGTTGTCATTGTTGTTTACCAGGCCTGGGCTGGGTTTAAACCCACCTGAGTCAGTGTATGTGGCCAGCGCCCTAACCACCGAGCTACAGGCGCTGAGCCCACATTTAATATTTTTACTTAAATAGTGAAAGATTTTCTCCTAAAATCAGGACAAGGCAAGGATGCCTTGATCTCGCCAGGCTCATCATTCCAGTCTCAGTTCAAACGGCATCCGGGAGAGGGCCCCGGCCTTCAGCATGTTCTCACCATTCCTAATTATCTTTGTGCTCATTTTCACGACTTTGTTGATCACCTGTGCCAGGCCCTTTCTAGACGCTGTGATATCGTTGGGGAACAAAGCAAGAGGGCCCTGTCCTCAGGCTCTCGTTCGTGCGGTGCACATCCTACTTTAATTACAGATATTTGCGGTCCCGCTAGAATGTAAGATCAGGGGCTCCGGGACAGTTAGGAATGGCGCCAACCTTCATGGAATATGTTCCCCTACCAGCCACGCGGGGGCACTCACGCTCCATGCTGCAGCCACGCGCTTATTTTTACCGTCATTTGTTCAAATGGTCCGTGGCAATCATCTCTCCTGCTTTCCTTCCCAGAAAGGGGACGTGAACGAGTCCCTCATTATTAATGACCGTAATACGGGTTTTTAAGTTATTACGGGAGAGAAACCACGCCAGGGTTGTATCTGTTGGAACAAGAAAGGAGATTTGGCTTCCAAAGCTGTACCAAAGGACTGTGTTCTTTTCTGTGTCACATTTTTTAGGTCGTGTAGGGCAGCTCTTTGTTTGCTGCTAATGAAACCCTACAGACTTCAAATCATTAAAACTTGGGGGAAGAAGACCAGTGTGTCTTCTGAGACACCCCTGAGAGGCACGGATGGCTAAAGGTGCGTGTGCACTTGGCCATGCGGGCTGATTGCCTGCACAAGAGAGAGGCTCATAAGACCCCAGGTATCCACACGCACAGCCAGTGAAGGAGAGTGGAAACAACAGTGTCCTTGGGAAGTCGGATTTCAGGCCGAGGCAGACGCTGTGCCCCTGGGTACTTGCGGTAGTTTAGATGCACTTAATATTCAGGTTTTTAGGAAGACTAATGTGTGCGTGCAGATCTGCATCCTGAAATAATCTAATGTTCTAAGCCTAAATGAATCGTGCCTCTGGAAGATCAATCATTGAAAATATAAAATAAAACTCAACAAAACAAGCAGACTTTGTGACAGCCCCTACTGTGGCAGTTCTTCCTGGCATCTTCATTTAATTGTGTGTGGGGGGGTAGATAACAGATACCTGATGTTAAGCTGAAAAACCCTTTGGAGTAACATAGTTCTTTGTAAGACTACACGACTCTGTCAAGGGCAATCACTGTAGATATTTCCAATATTTTAGAGGATATAAGGTCTCAGTGCTTGGACAGAAGAAAGGGGCATGGTTTTAGCAAAGGGACTGAGGTTATAGATTTCTTTTTCTTTGTTTACGTATGCTGAGCTGAGCCGTGTTGCTGCAGGGCCTTGCATCTTTGGTGAGTGTGTGGGTGTTCCCCAGGTGGGGACTCTGACTTGGCGGGTCTGGGCTGGGGCCTGAGACTCTGCTTTTCTAACCAGCTCCAGGTAAGTACTACACTTGGGTGGAAAGGTGCTAAACAGCAGGTGAGTCTAGAACACTGCTGTAAGGAATGACAGCCCAACTCCCACCCTGTGGCCATCTGTGGTATTCATCTCATCCATTCATTCAAGAAGGTTGAGTCTGAGTCAGGAGCCCTGACCCACACTAGTTGCTGGAGAGAAATAGTGAGTTAAATCAAACTTGGTCCCCATCCAATGTAGGGTTATTATTTTAGTTTGGAGACAATCATACGGATTGGAAATTCCCACCTTGCAGGTGCTGTGAAGCAATTCAGCACAGTGGAGGGCTGTGGACACGGGAACAGGGGCCGAGAGTGGAGACCCTGCCAGATGAGGTTTGGGGGATGGAGACAGGTGCACAGGGAGGGCCTAATAGGTGGGGTGCAGGGAAGGAATGGTAGAGGGACTAGGGAGAGTCCTATGTGTGCAGAGCCCTTGAGGCAGGAGGCCATGTAGGCTTGTTGGGAGAACTGGCAGGTCTGCGTGGTTGGAATGCCAGTTGTGAGAACACCTTGGTTGAGGCTGGGGAAGAAGCCAGGGGCCTGGTGTGATATTTGGTGATCCTACTAGGACACCAAGTCATCCTGCCTATTTGGATAATGGTAAGGATACTCCCTTTTTTTGCAGCAAGGAGCAGTTTTGTCCGATAACCTCACCACCCCTTGTGAGGTCCACATTAAGGCTGAGGACCTTCACCTGCCTGGAGGAGCTGCATCCACCAGGGGGCGGCAGAGCAGAAGTCTTGACGATCCTGAGTCTAAAACTGCAAAAGAAAGGTTTTGCACAGAATTCCAGAATTGATAGTCCTGCAGACATAGTCTGAATATCTCAATAGAACCTGGCAACCCTAAGACACAACCTGCATATAGCTGTTTATAAACTGTCCTTATGTCAGTTTCTTGGGGATGGTCACTTTCCAGGTGGAGATGACGTCTGAGGGGACAGAACTCACCAGGAACAGGGCATGAGGTCTCCCAGGGTTAATCCCCACGGTGCTGCACAGCCAGGGCCTGGCAGACAGACAGAACTGCAGGGGGTGAAGGTGGGAAGTCTTGAAGCCGCTCTGACGCAGAGCAGGAGCTGTGTTGACCCTGGGGATGGTGGGTGGTTTGGGGAACAGGTGTGCAAATTTGTTGAGTGCACTGTGGCTTCACCCCACCTTGCAGGCCCCAGGAGGTGTTTTCTGCTCTGTGATTCTCCTGTCCTTTCTACACCAGAGGGAAGGAAGCGGCTTCCAGGTGGTCTACTTGATAACACCAGAAATCAGTTTTAGAATCATAACGGAAACTGTTTGACCAGGGCACACACGTATACATGTTTTCTTTCTTTTTCTTTTGTTTGTTTTCATTTGTTTCAGTGGAGAGATGGAGGCAACATAGAGACTTAAGTTTCCCCCATAATCTTAGCATTCCCCCGTAGTCCAGGGTCAGCCAGTTTCTAGAAGGGTCTGATGTGCTCAGTATGTAGACTGCCATTCTGACATCTCTGATATTCATTATCTTGGCTCCTAAACAAAGAATCTCGTATTGTCTCATGCGGAAATTGCAGAGGCCAATTGGGGTCATGCTTTTCCATCTTGTGCTGGATGTTAGACCAGATGGCATCAGAAACGCCAAAGCCCCAGGCCCCTGTGCTCTTTCCCTGGTCCAGGTAGAATCCCCTCTTGCTGTTTTGTGTGCCTTCAGACTGACTCTCCCACCCTGTCTTCCCGGGAACACAGTTGCACGTCTGGGCACAGGGTCAGATGTCCTGGCCTCCCCAAATGGTTGGATGTGGCCAGTAGGGTGTGGTGGGACCTGACCTATAAATGCTTCCACACACTGTTGGCCAGTCCCTTTCCTTTCCGTGGCTTGGTGGAGATCAGCAAGGTGACCTTGACGGCCGTGTCTTACATGTGGGACCACAGAGGGGAGGAAACCGGGCATCACCACGTGAAGGAACAGAGCAGCATTTGGAACTCGTGTGAATGAGAAATGGACACCTCTCCCAGGGGAGCCCTCGTGTGTTTTGGGGTTTGTTTGCCACAGCAGTTGGCATTGTCTTACCTGATACAAAGAGTTAGATTTTCCTTAGATCACAGGACATGGTGGTGTGAGGGGAATCACAGACATAGGGGAAGTCGCCCAAACTGCCTGGCGGACCCTGGCATTGGTGACACCACAGCAGGGCTGACTGGACGTGACACAGGTGCGTCCCTCCTCAGGACATGCTGTCTTCCAAGTGGCATCTCTGTGTGTGCTCAGCGTCTCTGAAGGAGGAATCATTCCGACCTTATTCCCAGCGGATCAGGTTTTATCACTTACGCTCAGAAACCTGAGATTACTCTTGGAGGTCGGCACTGTTTTCATGGATCCTTCTCTGCCAATGTGTATTTTATGGCCAAGTGACAACAGGACTGGCTGTTTGGACTATTGTAAATTCATAAGACGTGTTCATGGGGACCTTGCCAAGGGTGTGGCTGCTTTGGCCATTGCATCAGACCTAGTTGCAGGGGGGCGGGGGTGGCAGCTTGGTGGGGAATGTAGAAACTATGCGTAAACATTCCTTCCCCACTGATATCAAGTGTGTTAGTCAGGGTTCTTGGTGGAAAGCAGTAGACAGAGTCTGGCTTTCTTGGGAAAAGGACATTTGTGAAAGGATGTTAGGGGTTCATAGAATCACTGTGGGGCGGGGTGGGGCTTGGACAGGCTGGACAGCAGGAGTTTCATCTGAGGCCCTGTGTGAATGCACATGGCCATCGTTCCAGATTCAAAGTACCAGGGAGAAGGGCCACATTTACAGGACCTGAGACAGGCTCCTGCCCAAATGTGCCAAGGTTGAGAGATGGAAGACGCTATTGCCTTCAGCTTCCAGAGGGATATCAATGTTGCCTCCCATCACATCAACTTACAATGGCTAATTCCTATAGAAAGTTTGGGGGCTTAACAGGATGCAAGTTTATTGTCCATGTCAGAATCTGATGTAGGTGATCCTAGATGGGGGATTCGGGAGTCCAGGCCCTTCCAACTTGGGGCTCCATCCAGCCTCAGAGTCTTCTGTCTTTAAGCAGAAAAGAGAGACAGCCTGGAGGCACCTCTGTGTATCTGAGAAGGCCTGCCTGGTTGGTACAGGGGAGGGGAGGATAGCAGGTGGCACTTCTGCACATATTCCCAGAGCTTGTCCTGAGGTCAGTACATCTTCAAGGGTCACTGGGAGACACATGGAGGCAAAGGACGCTGGTGAGCACTGACCGTCTCTGTGGGAGGCACTTGTAAAAGGACAAGATGTCTGTCTCCTATACAGATAAAACAGTAACTGTTCCTTGGGCTCAACACATGTGGGTGGGGATCTTGGGGAGACAGCCCTTTCTCTCTTTCCTTTTTTTTTTTGAGACAGAGTCTCAAGCTGTTACCCTGGGTAGAGTGCTGTGGCATCACAGCTCACAGCAACCTCCAACTCCTGGGCTCAAGAGAGTCTCCTGCCTCCACCTCCCAAGTAGCTGGGACCACAGGCGCCTGCCACAAGGCCTGGCTATTTTTCTTTGTTGTAATTGTCATTATTTTAGCTGGCCTGGGCCAGGTTCAAGCCCGCCAGCCTCGGTGTATGTGGCTGGCACCCTACCCACTGAGCTACAGGTGTTTTTCTTTCTCTTTCTCTCTCTCTCTCTTTCTTTCTTTATTTCTCCTTCCTTCCTTCCTTCCTTCCTTCCTTCCTTCCTTCCTTCCTTCCCTCTCTCCCTCTCTCCCTCCCTCCCTCCTTTCCCTTACTCTGTTGCCCAGGCTACAGTGCTGTGGCATCATTCTAGTTCATAGCAACCTCAAACTCCTAGGCTCAAGTAATCTCCCTGACTCAGCCTCCTGAGCAACTGGGACTACAGACACCACCAGCCCCAGCAAATGTTTCTATTTTTTGTAGAGACAGGATCATGCTTTTGTTTAGGCTGGTCTTGAACTCATGAACTCAAGCAATGTACTCGCCTCGACCTCCAAGGGTGCTGAGATTACAGATGTGAACCACTGTGCCCAGCCAAGATACCTCTTTCTTAAGCTTTGAGGAGAGAATGGTGGGCACTAATATTTCTTGAACTGTATGTGCTTTAGAAACTTTGTAAATGAAATCTCATTTACTCTATAGTACAACCCTTTGGGGTAAATATTATTCTTTCCATCTTACAAATGAAGAAGCTCAGAGAAAAGGCCGGGGAAGGATTTTTCTAGCAAAGCCAGAGCTAGAATTCACACCTGTTCTCATCTGTTCCAAAGGCCCTGCTCATGTTCTGTTTCCCAAGTATGGATCACGGGGCTCCAGCCTAGACATGAAATATTCTCTCCTGTGCCCGTGGAGGATTTGGAACAAACTCTGCAATTTGGATTAATTAAGATAAGCCACGGGCAGTAAAAGTAAACTGTGGGGCCAGAGGCTGAATTTCCCCATGGAGAGGAAATTTTGGGAAAAGCTAGAGGGCTTGGACAGGGAGGAAAAAGAAGGGGAAGGGACTAACCTAGCTCTAGTGTTGGAAGTTATTCGCATCAAATATTTCTCTAATTGCAAAAGAATTAAGGGACTGGGGTTTGCCAAGAAAATAAAGTACAAGTGTACTAGGCGTTGGCTCTTTTGGCAGAGCAAATTTGTCTGTAATCACTTTTAAAAAGATATAAAAGGAACTGCCTTACACAATGTGTGCTGGCTTTTATCTTTTTCTTTGCATTTTGAAGGGAATCATATTAGCTGAAGATGGTGAATTTGTCTGGTAATTGCTTTCGATTATAAATCTAAGCAACATTTAACACCACTGGGGAATGTGAAATTATCAAGAAAGCTGAAAGAAGAAATAGACTTTTTCTGAGTTGAAAGTTCTGTTTTCCTCGTTGAAAATGATTATTTTAAGGTTCACAGAACACCATATTGTATCACTTAGCAAGATTATGGGGCAGTGATTTTAAAGTTCCCCAAGTCCCTGCTGGTTAATAGATCTTACAAAATGGCCTCTGGGGCAGATCCATTGGTCCGTGATGACGCTGAGAAATATTTAGCTCTAATAACAATTATTTAATAATGAGTGCAGGAAGGGGGTAAAGTTGCAAGGCCTCTTCTTGCTTTAGGCATTTAAACATCTGTGACGATCTTTTTGCGATGAACTGAATGTTTGCGTTTCCCTGAAATTCATATGTTGAAATCCTAATCTGGAGGTGATGTTACTAGGGGGCGGGGCCCTTGGGAGGTGATGAGGTCGTGAGGGTGGAGCCTCATAACGGGCTCCCTCACCCCGTGCACCATGTGAGGGCACAGCGAGAAGGTTCATATGTCTGTGAACCAAGAAGCAGGTCTTCCCCAGACGCTGAACCTGCCGGTGGCTTGCTCTTGGACTTCCAGCCTCCAGAACTGTGAGAAACAAGTTTCTGCTGTTTGTCATCTACCCAGTTTGTGATATTTTGCTACACCAGTCAAAATGGATTCAGATAATTTTTTTTTTTTTTTGAGACAGAGCCTCATGGCATCACAGCTCACAGTAACCTCCAACTCTTAGGCTCAAGTGAGTCTCCTACCTCAGCCTCCCAAGTAGCAGGGACCACAGGTGCCCGCCGCAATGCCCGGCTATTTTTTGGTTGCAGCCGTCATTGTTGTTTGGTGGCCTGGGCTGGATTTGAACCCGTCACCTTAGGTGTATGTGGCTGGCACCTTTAGCCACTTGAGCCACAGGTGCCGAGCCAATTCAGATAATTTTTGACTCACTTGGTGTTGTTTCCTTTGTCAAATCCCTTTGGTAAGTTGATCAACACCACTATCTTTACAGGGACAGAACACTGGTAGTCCCCAGGCCTTATTGGACCTGTATACATCTTTTCTTTTTTTTTGTTTGAGACAGAGTTTCACTATGTCACCCTGGGTAGAGTGCCATGGTGTCACAGCTCACAGTGACCTCCAACTCTTGGGCTTAAGCTTGCCTCAGCCTTCCAAGTAGGTGGGACTACAGGCACCTGCCACAAGCCTTGCTATTTTTTTTTTTGTTGTTGTTGTTGTTGTTGTTGCAGTTGTCGTTGTTGTTTTAGCTGGCCCTGGCCAGGGTTTGAACCTGCCAGCCTAGGTGTAGGTGGCTGGTGCCCTAACCCACTGAGCTACGGGCACTGCCTGTATACATCTTTTCAAAAATTTGAATTGTCAATGTTGAAAAACCAAAAGGTTTTACACAAAATTCTGAATTTCCAGCTTCTCTAAAAATAACTCACAAAAATCAGAAGATCTTGCAAAACGGAGTCCCACCTGGCAGAGAGGACTGTATTCCCAGGAGCCCTCAGACATGTGTGTGCTGCCTGGAAAGCAGATACTCATGAGTCCTGGGCAGGGCAGAGGCCAAACACGTCCCCGTCATCAATCAGACTGTGCTGCTCCGCCCTGTTCATTCCCAGCAGCGCAGGGCAGGGTCAGACTCCTCCACATCCTCACCAGCATTTTGGGCCCACAGACTTTTTTTTTTCTTCTTTGAGATAGGGTCTTGCTCTGTAACCCAGGCTGGAGTTCGGCGGTGTCAGCCTAGCCCACTGCAGCCACAAACTCCTGGGCTCAAGTGATGTTCCTGTCTCAGACTCCCGCATAGCTGGGACCACAGGTGCAACTGGCTCATTTTTCTATTTTTGTAGAGACAGGGCCTCTCTCTTGCTCAGATGTGAGTCTTTTAAAACAATTTTAGCTGTTCTTGGTGTGTGTGATGTGCACAGTGGGAAGTGTGACTAATGACGTTGAGCGATTCTTCAGGTGCTTATTGGCCATGAACTCTTCTTCCATGAAGTGTCCTTGCCCCAGACTCGGCTTCCTCCCTGAGTCCTCTAGCTTCTTCCTGTACTCCCAGCACCTGTCTTCCAAATCCCCACTCAGAGGTCTGAGCCCCAACAGGGCAGCCCCTCCTCCTGGAGGTCTGAATCCCAGCTCCTTGGGGACCCCACTGGAAGCCACAGGACAGGAGACCCCTTGTTGATGTGGTCCATGAAGTGCAGCCCCCTTATCCACTTAGCACAGGGAAAACACACCGTCAAGTGCTTGAGTCTCATTTTGCCTTTCCATCAGGTGACTCAAGTCTTTACGTCTGGGTTTGGGGCAAGGAGTGTGTTAGAGAAGATGAACGATCAGGTGGGTGAAATAAGAGGGAGGACATAGGAAGGACATTCAAATGGATATTTCAACTATTGGCCCACCGAGGCACTGGGGCTCATTTGTCAGACGGAATCCTCCACGAGCCCTGATCCACAGAGCAGAGGAGCATAACCACAGCCCACCCCAGGGCGGGTGCATCATTTTTCCACTTACAGATAATCTATAGTGAGATCGAGATGCCCTCGAGTTGACTGCCGGTTGCCCTGGGGCTGCTAATCACATGCCGTGGTTGTGTTCTTAAATCTAAGTCCACATGGGTTCATTCTGTCTCTCCAGCACAACCCTGAGTTCTTTGGGTCAGCGCTGACCCACTGTATGATCCATATTCCTTCTGGACCTCAGTGTGGCACCAGGTATCATCCTTGGTCCTTGTTTCTGACCCATAGCCAATTCCTACAAGTGCCAACCAGGCAGTGAAAAAGAAAGGACTTGTGGTTTTCCAAGCATGGGGTATTTCTTACTAAAGAAGGCAGCCACTTCAACAGGTCAGCACACATTTCTCCCAAACAAGCAGTGATTCACAGCATCCAAAGAACCTCATGCTAAAGAGAGAGGAAAATAGAGGTCAGACGCTTTAAGAACATAGGGTGTTCTTTCATCTGCTATTTTAAAGTCTTTAAATTAGTAAAGCATATTCTTTGTTGCCTGGTTCTCAGTGAAAGTAAGGGATATGTTTGGTTTAAATGGTGGTTTGGGAGGAGAAAATTCTTCTCTGCCACGGTTCTCTGCAAAAAAAAAAAAAAAAAAACAAAAAAAATTTTTTTTTTTTCAGAGATAGTCTTACCGTGTTGCCTAGGCTGGAGTGCAATGGCAGCCTCATAGCTCACAGCAACCTCAGAATCCTGGGTTCAAGTGATGCTCCTGCCCCAGCCTCTGGGATTATAGGTGCACACCTCTCCCCATCCCCTGCTAATTTTTCTATTTTGTTTTGTAGAGACAGAGTCTTGCTCTTGCTCAGGTTGATCCTGAACTCCTGGCCTCAAGCAATCCTCCCACCTCAGCTGAAATTCTTAAATATTCTAAGGGTGAATTTCGTAGATTTGGAAAAACAAAAGATGAGTGGAAAATTGAATGTAGGATAAGGAACAAGGCCACAAGCCAGTTTTTTAAGGTGAAAGGCCTTCATCTGTGCTCTAAACTTTTATAGTGGGGCATGGTATCTCACACCTATAACCCCAGCACTTGGAGAGGTCAAGGCAGGAAGATCACTTGAGGCCAAGAGTTCTAGATCAGCCTGGATGACATAGCAAGATCCTGTCTCTGAAAAAGATAAAATTAAAAACTTAGCTCAGGAGGCTGAAGCAGGAGGATCACTTGAGCCCAGGATTTTGAGGCTGCTGTGAGCTATAATGATGCCACTGCACTCCAGCCTGGGCAACAGAACGGGACCCTGTCACAAACAAAACAAAACTTTTGTAAAACAGAACTTTAATTACTTAAGTCATTGGTTAGATAGTTTCTTCTTCTTCTTCTTCTTTTTTTTTTTTTTTTTTGCAGTTTTTGGCTGGGGCTGGGTTAGAACCCACCACCTCCAGCATATGGGGTCGGCACCCTCCTCCTTGAGCCACAGGCATTGCCCTAAATGGTTTCTTCTTATAAAGAGGTAAAATGATGTTACAGAAAGGTCTGGAGGTCTCTGACTTCCAGCCCTTCCCTTCATCCACCAGACCTACGTGCTCTCTGAGTTTTTAGCTTGTCCTTCCAGAAGTTTCCTAAACCTTTACATATGTGTGTCTGGACCCAAAGAAAAGCTATGGCGTGTGTGTGTGTGTGTGTGTGTTGGCATCACGTTACATCAATGGTTCCATAACTCGTTTAATTTTCCATGCAGTGTGTTTCAGAAAGCCGCTCATGTTAGTACATCTTATTGTATCAATGGCCACACACTTATTGCAAAATGTGAGTGTGTGCCAGTTTGTTTAGCTACTTCCAAAGCGTTTGGGGCATTCTAGAGCCTCAAGTTCATGTAATTTGACAACTTCCTTCCATTACCTGGGAATTGGTAATCTCGAATTTCTTTAAGCTTCCTAAAATCCTTATCATTTTGAGGATTTCCCCCAAATATCTGCAGTAATTAAGAGCTTCCTTTGGGGTCCCCCTTTTTCCTCCATATTCTCGATCCCACTCCTCGATAACCAACAGGAAAATGATTACATTTGCTTTACAATGTTTATCAGAAAACTGGTCCTAACAGCGTAACTAAAATGAGTCACAGAAGGAGTGTGGGCCTGGAGCTGCTGGCGTCTCCCACTTCATCACGAGAGTCTGAATAAGGCCTGCACTGGGGGGGGCAGGCTAAATAGCAGGATATCAGCCGAGCCCCTGGAACCAGCCATGCCTGCAGCCAGAAGCACCACTGGTCTTTCCTTCCTTAGACAAGTCCATTTTCCTTTGGCTTCCACCACATGAGTTGGCAGCTGGCACAGCCCTGACCCATAGGGCCGTGGCCTCTCTGAGCTTCTGTTTTCCCTCTGTCTGTCCTCACTATCTAGTCCAATCTTTCAGAGCCCCAGATGGAACCAGCAATCTGTAAAGGCTCGCCTTGTTGCTAGTTTGACCACATCGCTGTGTGGACTTGAACATGAGTTAACATTTGGCGTCAGTAACCTCTAGTGATGCCTCTTATCTCCGCAGCGATAGCATCACCCATGTGGCAATGCATCTGCAATCATTTCGACTCAAGTGCACTGGGAGGTGACGTATGGGGACGTCTGGGGCCTCCTCGTCACACCGATGTTTTCTCATCTGCATTCGTCATCCTTGAGTTCCTGCCAAAGTTATATCTAACTGCTCCTATTTCATCATTATTTCCCCTCAAACAGAAAAAAAACCCACCCCAGAATCCCGTAAACTCTTTTCAGTGTGTTCCCGCACGTTGGTTTTGCTCTCTCTTTCCACACAGACTTCCACATTCGAAATTCTTTGTAAGGTGTCTCCGGCTTTGTACCAGGCAGGGAGTGGCGTGTGCTGCGGCTCCCGGTGATGAAGGCCCTGCTGGGTGCCTGGGCACCTGTTTCGTGCTTTGTTTGTTTCAGGCCAGTGAGAAGGCACTGTTGTTAAAAGACTCAAGCAAGGATAGACTATGAAGGTTATTTTTTTATCCTGGGTTTAAAGAAAGAAACCTTCCCTCGTGAGGAAGATGCTGTGAGATGGGGGAGATTTTCAAAGTCTTTGAACTGTTATGTGGGAAATAATTATACAAATTTAGACATAATCCCTTCAGGGCTTTGCATGACGTGAGCCCATGTACATCTCTGAGATGTGTTTGAGAGAACTGAGTGACAGGTGTGCTGGTGGTAACTGTCTTTGTGCACCACTGGATACAGTATCAAGGTAGTGTAAGCCTCACAAGGTCACTTCTTTGAGATAAAGTATTTTTCTTTCAGGGTATAGGGAGGCTGCATGGCAGCACAGATGTGGACTTGGATGCTGCGGTAAGGCGCCCTGGCTTCGAATCTTTATTCCAAGATTCTTTATCCCCAAGCTGACCCTGGGGACGTGGGTGGCCTCTCTGGGCTGCAGTGTCCTTATCTGCATAGGAGTATTGAACCCGGCACACCGGGGACCAGGTCTGCACGTGGTGATTTCTCTGCACGTTCTCGCTTTGAGGATGGCAACAAGCCCCACACGATGAGGATGATGAAGATCTGCCGGCAAGGGGGTGACGATCTGGCTCCTCTACCAAGACTCCCCCTACCGGATGCTCTGCCTGACTGGGGGCGACTCGTTATGAGTTCAGAGACACAACATCTAAAAACAACCTGAAAATACGCTTGTTATTGACTATCTCACAAAGGTCATGGTTTCTGGTATATTTTCTCATCTTCTAGAATGGATTAAATAAAACTTCATTATGCCAATGCCTCTTCTGTGGCACGTAGAGATAGCTCAGCTGCTGCATGGCTTCAAGGTTATTTTTCTACTCAGAGGAAAACGAGATTGGTTATAGACACAGTAATAATTTTGGAGCTGGGTTGGATGCAGGGTTATTCCTCCCACTTACTCAAAGGCCGTTCCTACAGGTCTGAGTAAGATGTGTGGCTGTTTTTGTGGCAACTGCCAATTTGCTTTCCTGGGTTATAATTAATGGTTCATTCATCTCTCTCTCTTTCTCTCTCTCTCTCTTTCTCTCTCTCTCTCACACACACACACACCCACCCAGCATCCAAGCATCCATCTCAGGCCTTTGTACTCCTATAATACTTTGTACTCCTGAAATACTTCTAAGTGTTTTATTCTGATCCTTGTACATACATTTGATTGGGACCCCCAGTTCTCAAAGGGACTTTGGTCAATCCCCATCCACCCCCTAGACAAGGTACAATGAGGATTCTAAACCAAATACTCCCAGAAGAATTTGCTATCCAGTAGCTTAATGTCATGAATTTTAGCAGATTATAAACTATTATTTTCTACATTTATAGTTATTGCCTGGTATAATCCTTATCTGATAATCTCTGAGCACATGTGTAAAGGAAATAAAGAAAACAAGGATGGTTTTTGGCACTGAAGGAATAGTCTGATGAAAGGACAGAGCAGGAACAACGTATGCAAATGACACTCACGCAGATGACGTGTCAATATCAACACTGATAACTAATTTAAAGTAACATCTGAGAGATTGTGTTGGGGTCTCAGGGTTCAGGAAATCTGACCTTTAATGATTGCATAAATAGCATATTTATCTCCAGTGATGTGGGACAACTTGGAATTAGTAAGTTCGAGGCAAACAGATGAGTTCAGGGCATAAAAACTTTGTATTTCCAAATTCCTCACATTCTGGAGTAGATAATTTTTAAAGTCTGGTTTACAGACACTCACACTGTAGGCTCAAGGAAATAAATAAAATCATTTAGACACAGAAACATTAACTAGTTGGGTATCTCCACCCTAGGATCTGGGTTATTATACTCCAGGGAAGACACAGACAACGTCGAGTGGTCACCGTCACACATCACTCCACACGTGCTTCCAGTTGTCCTTCCCTCCACCCTGGCCCGGGCTGGGGGGTTACGTACAATTTCCGAAGTAGAATTTGAGCATTGACACCTCACACTCTTCTTGTTCCCTTCCTTCTCCCATCCACCCCGAGCCTGCACCTTAGGAGTCTTTGGTCCTCTGAACCTTGATCTCCCAACCCCAAACCCTCCTCAGCAAAATCATCCCAGGCACAGCATCTATTTTATTTACTTTCTAATAAAGTAAAAGAAAGAAATATCAGACCCTTAGCTCATAGCAAATGTCATTTATTTCAGAGCAGTCCCACATGAGATAACCCATCTCCTCTGGAATTTTTAGTATATTATAAATCTTTACGGGAAATGAGGCAGGCCAGGAGTGAGGTGTAACAGCTGGGAAGCTTGTAAAACTATTTTCTCCCAGTATGTCCAAATATTTCAGGACCAGAGATTCTGAAGGATGTCTTAGTTACGTTACCATCTAAACTCCAAGAAAATCATCTCTTTCTTTTCTCTTTTTGAAAATGGAGCTACAGATGAAAGCAGAAGATAAGCACATCAACCCTGATGAGATTTCTGCCAGCTGGGGGAAGTGAGTTTCAGTAAATTCATTCCCCTTCTCTTTTGTTATACTGAGTAGCCCAAATCCTATCTACCCTACCGGCTTCCCTAGAATGTCATTAAAGAACAAAGTCTGGGTGGGATTTCAGGGCTCTGGGATTGATTATGGGTCTAATTATGCTTCAGCACTTCTCAACCTGTGCATAGCAACCCCTTTGTAACAATGAAAATACATCCTGCATATCAGATATTTACATAACGATTCAGAACAGTAGCAAAATTACAGTTATGAAGTAGCAACGAAAATAATTTTATGGTCGCGGGATTAGGAGGCATTAGGAAGGTTGAGAACTGCTGCCTGTATGGGGTCAGAGGTAGGAAGGTGATTTTTATTCTGGAAAGATAGTGATGGTTGAGAAAGGAAGAGAAACAGAGAGGACGATTCTTCCTTCTTTTGAAAAAGTGGCTTTTAAGGAAGGGGCCACACCGATGGTGGCTGCCCGTGGCTGTTTGTTTCTAGTTTAGTTGGCAATGGAGGCGCATTCCACAGACACTTAGGAACACAGCACATGGAAAGCAAGTAAATATGGGTGAGCCTAGAGAAAAGGCGCAAGGAAATGTCCAAGGGGAAGTGAAAGGATCTTTTGTTAATAACTGCGTGGGCAGGGGGCCAGGCAGGGCCGCTCCACTAACGTGGAGATGAACACAGCTCAGGCAGCTTTGAGAAGTGGGTATTTCTGGCCCTTCCAATCACAAGCCAGAAAGTGAAAGAAACATTTTTAGTTGTTTAGGAGATTTCTGAAGTGGACCCTGTGGGTAGTGTGGGTCAGCCACACAGAGGGGAGCTGACCAGGGAATGGTAACACAGGACCAGCTTGGGATGTGAGGGCTCAAGGACCCCACAGGGCTCCCATGTCGATTGTGTATATTCAGCTTGTTCCCAGAATCACTTTCCCACCTTCTGTATGGGTCTCCCCCAGTGCCCAGGCCAGGCCAGGACCAGGATGTGCCCTAGTCTGCTCCAAAGATTCACATAGTCACCACTGAGCCCACACAGTTCTGGGAGAGCAGGATTCCCGTGGAATGGGGCTGTCCCCACTATCCTGCAGTCCGGTGGGGTCAGGGCCTTCTCCCTGGACCCCACCGTCCTGTGCCTCAGCCTGCTCCTTTTCAGCTTCTCTTAGTCAAAGTCACCACCGTCCCCCCAACTACCTACACCCCAAACCTAAGCACTCGTTGGCACTCCCCAGAGTCTCTCCCTGGAGTCATCTAGTCCAGCAATTCTCAACCTGTGGGTCGCGACCCATTTTTAACAATGAAAATACATTGTGGCATTAGGAAGGTTGAGAACCACTGATCTAGTCCATCATTAAATTTTGCCAGCTTAATTTCCAAAAATGTACCCTGACTTTACCTACTTCCCTCTGTTCCATTCCCGCCTCCACTTCCTCAGGCCAAGCCACTGGCCGCTCTTGGCTGGATGTCCCCAAGAGATTCTCAGCCAGACTTCCAGGGCTGCCGGCCACCAGCCATGTGGGGGCTATGCAGCAGCCAGAGCAATCTATTCAAAGTACTAATTAGCTAATGTGCTGTCCTCTCCAAAATCTTCCAGTGGCTTCTCCGCACCCTTGAATGCAGCCCAGCCTCCCTTCCTCCATCCACGGAGCTGTTCACAGGCTGGCCCGTCCTGAGCACCTCCCCGTGCCCCCCGCATCCCTGACCCGTCCTGAGCACATCCCCATGCCCCCTGCATCCCTGGCCCATCCTGAGCACCTCCCCGTGCCCCCTGCACTCCAGCTGCGTGGCTTCTCCAATCCTCATGAGCACCAGTCTCATTCCTGCCGTGGGATTTCTATGTTCTGCTCGCCCGCCAGGCTCTTCTCCCATTTTTGCCTGGCCTTGGCTCAGGTGCCACCCCTTCGGCCAGGTCCTCCCTGACTTTCAAACTATCGTGACCCCTGTGCCCTAGTCATGAGCACCAAACTGCAGTTTATTTTATGTGAAGCATTTGTCACAATCTTTAGTTTTTTGGCTTTCTTTCCACATGTGTATGTCACGTGCCTCCCCCACAGACTGGAATCTGAAGCTCCTCGAGGGCAGACACCTGGCTTTCCTTGAGCCACTGCTCTGGGCTTGGGGGAGTGTCAGCAGGCACAGGTGCTCAATGGATGTTTAGTAATAAAGGCCGCCGTAGACGAACTGCAGAGGGTTGCTGGTGGCTGCTAAGTTGAGATGCTAACAGTGACTTGTGAGGTCCCTGCTGAAGCCTGTTTTCTTTTTTTCTTTTTTTCTTTTTTTGAGACAGAGTTTCACTATGTCACCCTTGGTAGAGTGCTGTGATATCACAGCTCACAGCAACCTCAAACTCTTGGGCTTAAGCCATTCTCTTGCCTCAGCCTCCCAAGTAGCTGGGACTACAGGCCCCCACCACAATGCCTGGCTATTTTTTGGTTGCAGTTGTCATTGTTCTTTAGCAGGCCCAGGTCAGGCTCCAACCCACCAGCCTCATTGTATGTGGCCGGCACCCTACTCCCTGAACTAGGGACGCAGAGCCCCCTGCTGATCTCTGTTACCCCCTGATTACTGGAGCTTCTGCAGGGTACAGATGTGTTCTTATAGGTTTTGTTCTGGGGAGAGAAGTGGTGGGTGCAAAATAAAGCTGATGCTGAGTGTGATCCCAGGACACCAGAGCTCTCGGATTGTGGTCAAGCTCGGGGAATGTTTTCCACTGAATAAGGGTCGGCGTCCTTGGAATGCTGAAGCCCTCAGAGTGGCACCCAGTGGCTTTGGTGCCTTGCCCTCCCTCCTCCACTCCACCAATATATATTAAGCCTGAAGATGATTCAGTAAAAAGTTAACATGGTCCGGTTTTTAGCTCTGGGTGCCAATAACCCTGATAAGGACACAAAGACCTGAAACGCAGGAGGAATGGAATGAGCGCCCTAACATAGCTGTAGATGAGATACTTTGGAAGTTCAGACCAGGAAGCCACAACCAGAAGTGGTTGGGGGCATTAATCCAGGACGTGAGATGCTTGGGATTAATTACCTGCTTCCCTTTTTATTACTGCCCCGCTCTTTCACAAGTTATTCAAGAGTTCTCTGTCTCTGTCTCCTTACTTTCTAACAGCATAGACACTGTTAGTGCCTAACTCATAGAATGGTCAGAAATATTAGACACAGTGATGCATGTAACACATATAACACAACAATACTGAACATCAAATATTCCATATTCAGGTTTGAGGATGGAGACATTATACCACTTCTAATTTTGATAGATGTAGGGTGTACAGGGTGAATTAATGTATCTACTGGACAGTGGTGAAGTCTGGGTTTTTGGTGTATCCATCACCGAACAGCGTATGTTGTACCCATAGGTAATTTTTCATCCCTCCCCCCATCCCCTCCCCCATATGAGCCTCCAATGTCCAGTATACCACTCTGTGGGCTCCTGTGCAGCCACAGTTTAACTCCTATTTATGACTGAGGACATGTAGCATTTATTTTTCTATTCTTGAGATACATCACTTAGGATAATGGCTTCCAGTTCTATCCAGGTTGTTGAAAAAGACATTGCTTCATTCTTTGTTAGGGCTGAGCAGTACTCCATGTGTGTGTCTTTGCATATGTATACAGTAGGACTTCCATAGCTGAGCAGCTCCCTACACTGACCCCCTCCTTAAACCGACCTGATTTTCATAGACCACACATGCATCATGTGTGTGTATCAGTACAGTAGACCTAGTTCCTTATGATGACCACCTCCATATGTTGACCATTTTGTTACAGTCCCTCGGATGGTCAACTTACAGAGGTTGTACTGTAATACACACACACACACACACACACACGATGTGTCTTTATCTGCTCATTGGTTGATGGACACTTAGGTTGATCCCACAACTTTGTGATTGTGGATGGTGCTGTGATGAAACGTGCCAAGTACAGGTGTCTTTACTGTAATGATTTCTTTCCCTTTGGATAGATACCCATTAGTAGGATTGCAGGACCACATGGTAATCTGCTTTTAGTTCTTTGAGAAAGCTGAGAACGGAGCCATTTTACCTTAAAGTTGAGTAGAATTTGAGCTTAAGAAGAGGATGGGCAAAGGAAGTCCAAGTGGAGAATGTGAAGAAAGGCGATGTGAGAAGCCAGAATGCCTGGTTGGCAGTAGCTGAAATATTTAGTTGATTGGGAAAACAGGAAGAAGATGATAATATTGGGAAGTTGTGTGGGACCGTAACGGGAAAGGACATGTTAGTAACCATTCTTTTTTTGGTGAATGTCACTGAATTATGTCACTGAAGATGTCTAAGCAGGAAAGTTTTTTGAATGACTTAGTTTCTGCAATAAGGAATCATTGTTAACACATAATAACTTAAAACTTATTTTTTTCTTCCTCTGCTTGATTTAGATTTGTTTTACCCTAACTTTTAATGTTAATTTCTTAATATTACGATTCATTAGACCCTTGATTTGAGGCTTTTATTCTTTTCTAATATAAAAAATTCATTATTTTCTAATATAAGAAATTCATTAGATCATTGATTTGAGGCTTTTATTCTTTTCTAATATAAGCAAAATTTTCCTCTAAGCATTGCTTTAGCTATACTCCACATTTTTTTTTTTTTTTTTTGACAGAGTCTCACTCTGTCACCCTGGGTGGAGTGCAGTGATGTTATAACTCACAGCAATTTCAAACTCCTGGGCTCAAGTGATCCTCTCGCTTCAGCCTCCCAAGTAGCTGGGACTACAGGTGTGCACCACCATGCTCAGCTAGTTTTTTTCTATTTTTGGTAAAAATGGGATCTCACTCTTGCTCAGGCTAGCCTTGAACTTCTGAGCTCAGGGGAATCCACCTGCCTCAGCCTCCCAGAGTGCGAGGATTACAGGTGTGAGCCGCCTTGCCTGGCCTATACACCACAAATTTTTATATGCTGTATTTCCATTTTCGTTTGATTTAAATAGTTTTTGATTTATCTTGAGACTTGCTCTTTTACCTACAGGTTTGTTGAGAGTATGTTTCTAATGGCCAAGTGATTAGAGATTTGCCTGTCATTTTTCTGTTATTGATTTCTATCTCAATTTCATGATGTTGAGAGCATATTTTATGTGGTTTCTCTTCTTTTAAACTGATTAAGATCTGTTTTATGGTCTGTGATATGGTCTATCTTGGTGACTGTTTCGTGTGCACTGGAGAAGAATGTGTATTCTGCTGTCGCTGGGTGGAGTCTTCCATAAATGTCAATTAGATCCAGATGGTTGATCATGCTGTTCATTTCTTCTAAATCCCTTGCTAATTTTCTGTGTCATAGTTCTATCTATAACTGTGTTAAGGCTTTTCAGAGACACAGAACCAAAAAGATATCAATCTATCTATCTATCTATCTATCTAGGCAATTGATATGGAAATTGGCTCATGCGATTATGGCAGCTGAGAAGTCCTATTTGAGTCTTATTTGCAAGCTGAAGACAGAAGAATCAAGTGGAGGAGATTCAATCTGAAGGCCTGAGAACCAGGGAAGAAATAGTGTAACTCCGAGTGCACGTCCCAAGGAACCACTGAGGAACCACTGTTATATGTCCCACAGTCTGAAGGCCAAAATTTAGGTGCTCCCAAACCCAAGTACTCGAGAAGATGGTTGTTCTAGCTCACAAAGAAAGGGAGAGATTCTTCTTTCCACCTCCTTTCAACAAAAGGGCCCTTCCTATGTTGGATGGTGCCCAACCACATGGGTGAGAGTGGATCTTCTTGATGCAGTCTGCTGAGTCAAATGCTTATTTTTCCCTCAAAATAGCCTCACAGCCACACCCAGAAATAATGTTTTACTGGCAATCTGGGCATCCTAAGGAGTCCTCTATCAATTTTATACATAAAATTAACCATTACAGTTACTGAGAAAGCAAGTTGAAGTCTGATTCTACTTGTGTATTTATCTATTTCTCCTTTTAATTTTGTTAGTTTCTTTCTTCATGCATTTTGGAGCTCTGTAGTCAGGGGCAAACACATTTAGTATTATTTTGTCTTTGGCGAATAAGCTCCAGTGTATATATTATCCTCCTTTATCTTTATTTTCTTTGTTCTGAAGTCTATCTTGTTGCTATGTTGTCCAGGCTGGGATTGAACTCCTGGCCTCAAATGGTCCTCCAGCCTTGGCCCCTCAAAGTGCTAATATTATAGGCATGAGCTACCACACCTGGGACATCATTAGAGCAGGTCGGCTGGATATGAATTTTTTTAGTTTTTCTTTATCTGAGAATCATTTTAAATTTTATTCCATACCATTCCATTCTGCAACTTTTTGTTCTGTAATATTTTATTCCACAACATTTCGTCTTGTAACATTCCATTCTGTAACATTCCATTCAATAACAAAGCATTGTGTAACACTCTATTCCATCCCATTGTATTTCATTTGTAGTTGCCCAAATAGTCTTCATAGTATTCACTAGATAGGTTTTTTTCCCCTCCCTTCCCTGCTCCTCAACTGGGTGATTTCCACTGAATTTTACTTCCCCTCTGTGCACATGTGGGCTCATTGGTTAGTTCTAGTTTAATGGTGAGTACATGTGGTTTTGTTTTTTCATTCTTAAGATACTTCACTTGTGGGGTGGCCCCTGTGGCTCAGTGAGTAGGGCACCAGCCCCATATGCCAAGGGTGGTGGGTTCAAACCCGGCCCCAGCCAATCTGCAATAACAACAACAACAACAACAACAAAAATAGCCAGGTGTTGTGGTGGGCACCTGTAGTCCCAGCTACTCAGGAGGCTGAGGCAAGAGAATTGCTTGAGCCAAAGAGTCTAAAGTTGCTGTGAGCTATGATGCCACAGCACTCTACCAGGGGTGACAAAGTGAGACTCTGTCTCAAAAAAATAAATAAATAAATAACTACACTTGGGAAAATTGCTTACAGTTCCATCCAGATTGTTACAAAAGATAGTATTTCATCTTCTTATAGGGCTTAGTAGCACTTCATGTTATAAATATACCACATTTTATTAATCCACTAATGAATTGATGGGTACTTGGGCTGATTCCACATCTTTGTAATTGTGAATTGTGCTATAATAATCATTCAAGTGCAGGTGTTTTATTGATAAAATGACTTCTTTTCCTTTGGGTGAATACCCATTAATGGGATTGATGGATCAAACAGTAGATCTACTTTTAGTTCTTTGAGGAATCTCTGTATTGTTTTCCACAGAGGTTGGACTTATTTGCAGTCCCATCACCAGTAGTGTACCTTTCTGCTTCCATGCCAGCATCTACTGTTTTGGGAATTTTTAATCAAAGCCCTTCTAAGGGGATAAGGTGATATCTCATGGATATTTTAATTTGCATTTCTCTGAAGATTAGTGGTGCAGAGCATTTTTTCATATGTTTATTGGCCAGAGAGTTTTTTCTTTTAGCTGTTGAAAATTGTTGTTTTTTTTCTTGTCTCCATCATATATGAGGAGAAATCTGCAGTTGTTTTGAATAGTTATGTATTCTTTTTCTCTTATTGCTATTTGGTTTTCAGAAGTTTAATTGTGATGTATCTCAGTATAGATTTCCATTGGGGGTGTTGTTCAGCTTCTTGAATATGTAGGTTTATGTCTTTCATTAAACTTATAAAGCTTACAGTTATGATTTCTTCAAACATTTTTTTGGCACTATATCTTTCTCCTCTTCTTTAGGAATGTTGATGACATAAATGTCAGGCTGTTGTGCCATAGGTCCCTGAGATTGTGTTGTTTTTCCCCTGTAATCATTTATTTCTATTGTTTAGAATGCTTAATATTTATTCATCTATCTTCAAGTTCAACATCATTTTAAATTTTCGGTTATTGTACTTTTTAGTTCTAAAATTTCTTTTTGGTTCTTATTTTTTTCAGATTAATATGAGGATACAAACAACTAGGTTACAGTATTTGCATTTATTAGGTAAAGTCCTTCTTGTAGTTGTGTCCTGCACCCAAGAGGTGTGCCATATTGATTATTTTTTATAGTCTTTATTTCTTTTCTATTTTCATATGTGTGTGTGTTCAATTTTATTGAGTAGCATTATAAAGTAATTTACATTTTTCTGTTAAAGACATATGTTATGGTACAGGTATAGTTGATGTTATTGTGAAAACAAATGAGACTAAAAGAAGAATGGATTCTAATTCAAGAGGACTTTTCAACTTTCTACTTTACCTTTAGTTTTGAGAGTGTTCTTGATTTCTCATTTAAGAATTTTCGTAACAGCCACTTTAAACACTTTTCCAGATAATTTCAACATCTATATCATCTTATTGTTGGTATATGTTGATTGGTCAGGAACATTCTCTCTGAGGCAGTGGCAACTGGACTGACTTGAGTAATAAGAATAAAGAAAGGAGATTCTAGGCAGAGGGAACAAGGTGGACAAGGTCCTATCATGGCGAGGTAGAGAACAAAAGGCAGTGTTTTTGGAGAATGGTGTCTTAGCTTAGGCTGCTATGAAGAGGTATCATAGACTAGGTGGCTTAAACAAGATAAATTCATATTGGCAGTTCTAGAGCCTGGAAAGTCCAAGATCAGGGTGCCAACATGGTCAGGTGCTGATGAGAGCTTTCTTTATGGCTTATAGACAGATACCTTCCTGTTGTGTCTTTACGTGGCAGAGAGAGATTGTCTCTCATGTCTCTCCTTATAAGGGCACAAATTCCATTCATGAGGGCTCCACCCTCATGGCCTAATTGTCTCCTAAGGTTTCATCTACTGCTACCATCACACTGAGGACTAGGAACAAAAACATTAAGTGCATAGCTGTGAGCAAGTTAGAAATAGTAAGAACTGAGCACAGATTAGATTAGAGGAAGACGGCAGATTGTGTAGACATTTTGTAGGCTATGGTAAGGTGTGTAGATTTCCTACAAGCTGTAATGGGATGCTAGTGGAATGGTTTTAAGCTATGAGTGACATGTCCTCATTTAGATTTTGTAAGAACAAGGTTAATGCCAAGATAGCAACCAGGGAAGCCAGGTAAGTGGTTGGTCCACCCCTCCAGATGAAAGATGATGCTGGTTCGAATGAGGATGTTGGCAGGGAAGGTGGGGAAAAATGGAAATGGAAACAGGCAATTATTAACTTCAAGAGGCTAAATTTGCAGTTATATTTACAAATACTGCCCAGAGCCCTACCATATAAGGCAAATTTGATGTGGAATGATGCTGTTCCATACAGAAGGGATTAGACGGAATCTTTAGAGGCAGCTTAGAGAAACCACCCATGTTACTTGATTTTTGGAACATTATGAGGTTCCATTTGCTAAAAGAGAATGAATCCGTTTGCTAAAACTTCCGAGTTAAAATCAAATCCACGCTCTAGGAAGACTAGCTAGGTGTAGAATGGATTGAAAGCAGAAAAACCAGAGATCTAGAGACATATTAGCACCTGTTTTGCAGGGATTCTTTAATTGAAAGTAAAAGAATTAATTTCAAACTGACTTGGGCAGAAAAGGAAATTTATTGCTTCATACCATTGAAAAGTCCAGAATTAACTGGCTGTAGGCAGCTCTGGATCTAGGGGTGCAAGCAGTATTGCTGGGAACTTGTTCCCAAGCTCTCCACTCCGCTTTCCTCTCTTTTGATTTTGTATATAATCAGGCTCCTCCCACACATGGTAAAGATGACTGCAGTCCTGTGAACGTAACATCCAACCAGGTTAGCACGTGGAATAAAGGTGCCTTTGTGTCCTGAGTCTCCGGGAGGATGCCACTGGGTGACCCTCCCTGTGACTGGCATTGACCTTGTGTGGCCCAGTCCTGACATCTGAACTTGCTTTAAACACCCCTGCTCCCATTACCCTCTTCTTCCTTAGGACACAGTATTTTTTCTTTTGGGCCTAGCAGTTATCACTTTCTTTTTTTTTTTTTTTT
>NW_003852645.1:316355-322623 GCF_000181295.1 Otolemur garnettii | reverse complement strand
CTCCAAATTCCTGGTTTAATAAGGACTTATATTTTGAGGAAAAAAGGTCCCAAACATCAGGCTGTTCACAAAAATAGCCCACAGTATCAACTTTAGAAAACAAATCTTAAGACTATTACACTAATTATTTTTCTAGAGGATGCATTTGACATGCCAACTCTCATTCACAAAAATACATTGTTACATTTGTGTTGAATTGCCCCACGTTAGCACTCTTACATGGGGTATAACACATACGTCTAACTCAAAGCTGCTCTTAGGGGCTACTTTGACTAAATGAGATTGCCTTTGCAGTTAGGGAAGCAACTACTGAACTCATGTTATGAATGGAAACAACTGTGCTCCCTGCACGACAAGAGGTTATTTTGGAGACAGCTGATAAAAACCATCCATCCTTTTTATTGTTAAGTCATAAAGAGGTATCAAAATTAAAAGCAAAACATTACAGGGTAAGACTTAACAAAACTACTAAGGAGCATCAAAGGAAGTGAAAATGGGACTAGGCGCAGGGCAGTATGAATTAATGAACATGGGAAGGACAAGGATGGGGCAACAGTGAGCATGTGGTGAAGGTACTAGGGGGAGAGGACCTGGTGAGAATTTTGATCTACAGAAGCGCCTAGGTAAAGAAATAATGGGATAAGATTTCTAAACCCCACTATGTCTCCTAAGAGTCATCCTCACCATTGGCGCTGTCTCTGTCATCCTCTCCTTCCTCAGGCTCTTTTTCATCGTCCTTGATCAGCTCCAGCGGGTCTTCCCCCCGTTCTTCATTATAATCATCATATAATAAGTCCCCCTCTTCAGCAGAGTCATCTGCACCCCCCTCAGACTCCATCTTCACGTTAGTCTCACCTTTCTTCAGGGAGCTGCTGCTCTGCTCCTCTTCTGACTTCTCATTCTTCAGCTCTGCCGCTGCTTGTTTGCTCTGCTCCTTTTCAATTTTTTCCAGGTTTTCCAGTAAAGAATCCACTTTTTGTTTTATCTGGGTCAATTCCTTCTTAATGGCCTGAAGGTCATCTCCTTTCAATTTTCCAGACTTGGAAGACGAACCTCGTCGTCCACTCTTAGAATTGAAGCCACTTTCCCCCTTTGTGAGGTGTTCCCTGATACACGCTGGCGTTTTGAGGGCACCACAGCCCGAGCAATAGGAGGAGCAGGAGGAGCACGTGCTGGGTGACTGTCCATCCCGTCATAATAATCCTGTTGACAGTCATAGTCCAAGTCAAAAGAGGAGCTGAGTAGAGGGGACGGAGCAGGGTGTTCTGGTACTGACCCGTCCATCTCCGCTGCAGATCGTTTCACACCTGCTTTTCCTCGACTCACTTCTGGCTCTGCAGCCAGATTAATATCTAAAACTTGGCCAGCAATCCTTCTGCCATCCTCTCCTGCTACAGCAGCCCGGGCGTTCCTCTCACTAACATACTGAACAAAGGCAAAGCCCTTGTGAACAGAGCAACCCACAATTTTACCGTATTTTGAGAAAATTGCTTCCAGATCAGACTTCTTCACCACCAGAGTGTTGAGATTCCCAATGAATACACGGGAGTTCATGAAGCGAGCGTCTGTCTTGTTGGTAACATTGCCAGCCATTGCGTTTGATGTTGAGGTTCTTCACAAAGCAGAAAAAATGTAGCTGAAGATCAAAAAAATCTCACAGGAGGCGGGAGGGAGAAGAGATTCGATTCTGAGTCTCCTACTCCCGGGTTCTACGTGGAGAAGCCGAGTACTGCTCGAGGTCAACAACGCGGCTGCAACTGCTCTGTCTTCGTCTCTTCCCCAAAATCGCAGTTATCACTTTCTATCATCCTACACACTATTTCTTATTAATTTGTTTATTTTTCTTATGTCTGTTCACCATTGAGAATCTAAGTTCTGGAAAGGGTCCTCTTCTGGACCCTGCTGTGACCCAGGAGGTGTTTAGAACAGTGCCTGTGACATGGCAGGCACCTAGGAAGTGTTTCCCAAATGACTAAATGATGGTCATGAGGAAGAGGAATCCTCAGAAATAAGGATTCTGTTAAGAGCAGAAGCAAAAACTGATGCTGAGTGAGTCATCATCACAGTTACATAGCCCTCACTGTGGATGAGCCAGGCACTATTTACATGAAATTGATAGAATGCTAACATTCAGTTCAGTCCTAGAGATAGGCGCCATTATCATCTCTGTTTTGTGGATGAGGAAACTGAGGCAGGCACGGAGAGGTAAGTAACTTGCCCCCAGTCATGGGGCAGCTAGACGGAGGCAGAGCAGGGATGTGAGCCGAGGCCGTCTGGGTTTAGAGATTTTACTGTCCCCAGCTTTGCCTTTAGAGAAGCAATACGCCTCCTCTGGCAGTAAGGGTTACTGTAAGTGTCCTTGTCAAGGATACGAAGGGCAGGAATTAGGGGAGAAAGGAGAGATGGTGAAGGGATTCCCTGAACTTGGCAACTGACTGGAAGTTTCCTATAAAGGAGAGTGGGGCATGGAAGGTAATTCTGATGCTCTGAGCCCAGAGGACCCAAGGAATGGAGGTGCCTTTCAGCTAGGACTGAAAGATGGGAGCCGCTGCTCAGCGCTATGAGTGGACACTGACCAGTTCGATATTCGTTCCCCTTCTGTGAACCCCAGACTCTTTCTTCCCTCCATTCCTCCTTTCCTACTTCCTCCTCCCCCCCTTCCTCTCCCTCTCTCCCTCCTCTCTTCCTTCTTTTCTCCCTTCTTCCCTCTCTCACTCCCTCATTCCCTTCTTTTCTCTCTTTCTTGATGAGGTCTCACTCTCTCCCAGGCTGGAGTGTAGTGGCATCATCATAGCTCATTGTAGCCTCAAAGTCCTGCCTCAGCCTCCCAAGTAGCTGGGACTACAGGTGTGCCTGGCTGACTTTTTAAATTTTTTTAGCGATGGGGTCTTGCTTGTTGTCCAGGCTGGTCTCAAACTCCAGACCTCAAGTGATCCTCCTACTTCAGCCTCCCAAAGTACTGAGATCACAGGCATGAGCCACTGTGATGGGCCTGGGACTCGGATTATCTTCTACTCATTAGCCACTGTATCCATAGGGATAGAGTCGTATATTCTACAGTAATAAGAGTTTCGGCCTCTCAGTGGCTTAAAACAATGAAATTTTGTCTTCCCCCCCCCCCCCACATTACATGCAAAGCTTGGGCTGCCAGATTTGGGCATATTGTGGTCACTCAGATGAAAGTTTCACCTACTCACATGTGTCTGCAGTCACCGAGGCAGAGAAAGGAAACGTGATGATTTGTACACTGGATCACGAGTGTGGCTCTTCCACGTGGAAGTGATATGTGTGTCCTCTACGCACCTGTCATCAGCCACAGTGAGGTACCCGGTTTCACTAACTGCACATGGGCAGGAGACGCAATCCTTGTGGGTACTTGGAAACAGGACTACAAACACCTGCTGGACAGCACTAGTGTCTGTTCTTGTGGTCGGCCTGTGGCAGGGATTGAACACCCAAGTCAGTTCTGCAAGTGCTGCCTCATTCAGCTCATCACATTCCCCAGCCATAGGGATTGCTTCAAGGAGGGGCACACAACCCAGTGACATGCTGTGGACATCTGCTGTGGATTCTAGTGTGTAGGAAGATGCTTCAGCAGCCATCTTGTGACAGTGAGGCATGAGGCTGGTGGGGAATGGAGGCAGCAGGGAGTAAGTGAACTGAGAAATGGAGGGGAAAGTAATTCTTGCTGGCCTTGACAGAACCCTTCAGATGCATCCTATCCTCCACGGAATAAACACATGGCTCCCCAATTTTGTTTAAGGCTGTTAGATTTTCTGTCAACAGAGGGCACCCTCATTGGTACAGCCTTGGAAAAGGAGGCTTTGCAGAAGGGTCTCCTGAGAAATTCTTTCCATGGCTGTGGTTTAAGTTACAGTAGCTAATAAATCACAAAACTGTGGTGCAATCCAATTGATTTTCAGACCAGATATCTTTCTTTTCTTGATTTCTAGTCTAATTCCCTTTGTAAAGTCTTTCTGACATTCGGTATTAAAACAAACAGCTGTTGGTATAGGGTCTCCCCGGAATTCTGTCTTTGAAGGGGTTTATGGAGCCTGATGGGGCTTCCCTTCGTGGCTGGTGTTGCAGCAGTGGTTCCACGTGATTTTCTGAAAGGGGCAAGGTGGTCGACTGTCTTCTCCCTGCTGTTGACTTCACTTCCAAGCAGCGAGTCATGCTGTTTGCAGGGTGATGTGTTAATTGCTCACAGGAAGATGACACTGGTGAAGACAGATGGTGATTACCCAGGGCCTCACTGTCTGTTAAGATCCCGGTTTGAATATCCAGCCTTGTTTATTCCTCACTCACAGGCAGGTAAAAATGAAAACGGTCTCATAGGCAGTCCGTGGACTGAGAAACCCCTCTGACAGGAGGCTCAAATCATCTGTCATAGCAGAAATTATCTTTCAAGTGCTCCTAAGAGACACTGGACTCCAGCGGCTCAGCCACGGGCACACGGGTCTGGCAGTTCCACGATGCCTTTAAAGACTCCGGCTCCTTTCGACCTTTGTCTCTGCCATTCTTAGCTTATGGGATTTGAGGGGGCAGGTTGATTAAGTTGTAATTCATCCACAGAAAGAAAAACACTCCTTTTAGAGTACAGTTCATTGCGTTTTAACAAAAATGTAGTCACGTGACCCTTGCACTATATAAAATTGGCCCAACACTCCATACGATTTTCCTATAAAGGAAAATATTTTATTTTTTGGCAATATAATAAATGACATTTTTAATACTTTAATTTGCAATCATTCATATTTAGCTAGCATAGCAAAATAAAACTAATTTTTTCTTATTGACTTTGTTTCTGTGATCCTGCCAAACTTGCTTATTAGTTGTGGTAATTTATATAGTACTAAAGGTCACTTTTTTTTCTGAGACAGAGTCTCACTATGTCATCCTCGGTTGACTGCCGTGGTGGTGTCACAGCTCACAGTAACCTCAAACTCTTGGGCTTAAGCAATTCTCTTGCCTCAGCCTCCCAAGTGCTGGGTGGACTACAGGCGCCCACCACAACGCCTGGCTATTTTTATTGTTGTTGTAGTTGTCGTTGTCATTGTTGTTTTAGCTGGCCCAGGCTGGGTTCCAACCCACCAGCCCCAGTGTGTGTGGCCGGCACCCTAACCACTGAGCTACGGGTGCTGTCATAGCACAATCACTGTAATGTAATTTTAGAACCTTTTATCACCCTCACATCCAGTTATCTTTCTTTCATTTTGATTTCTAGTTCAGTATTTCTTTATGATTGGAGAACATACTTTGTGTAATTCCAGCATTTCATACATGTTGAGGTTTGTTTTGCAGGCCAGAGTATGTCTCATCAATGTATGTTTTGTGTCCACTGAAAAAGGATGTCACTTTTCTGTCATGTGGAGGAGTGTTCTGTGAATGTCATTGACCCTAGAAGGCATAGTTTTGGTTAGATCTTCTGTATATTCACTGATTTTCTGTCTACTTGTTTTATTGATTACCGAGCGAGGAGTCTCCAAATATCACTGGGTTTGTGTATTTCTGCTTTCAGGGTTTTTTTTTTTCCCCTGCATTTTCCAGTTCTCTGGTCAGTGCCTCCTAGCAAGAATGTTTATGTGTTGTTGGTGAAATCAGCCCATTTATTCTTATGGAATGACCCTCTTTCTCCCGCTCTGAAGTCTGCTTTGATAAGACAGCCGCTGTGGTTTCCTTTTGTTTACTTTCGTACGCATATCTTTTCCTTCTGCTTCTACTTTTGACCTACCTATGTGTTTGTATTTAAACCGTATTTCTTTTCTTTTTTTTTTTTTTTTATTGTTTGGGATTCATTGAGGGTCCAAAGAATTAGGTCACGCTGATTGCATTTGTTAAATAAAGTCCCTCTTATAATTGTGTCCCGCCCCCTTGAAGACAACATAAAACTGGGTCTTTCTGCTTTATCCAGGGAATCTCTGCCTTCTCTTTGCTGTGTTCCATATCATGGACGCTCGGAGCCCCCACTGACACTATTGGAATAAGTCTTGCCATGCTTGCCAGCAACTTTTCCATTTCCTCCGTCTGCCCTTAATTACCCTTTCCTCCTCTTTCTTCTCTTTGTGGATTAATCCAGAATTTGTGATTCCTTTTCATGTCTGTTACTGGCTTGTTGTTTCTCCCTCAATAACAGTTTTTTCCCAGTGGTTGCCTGAGGCTTTCCACATGTTGTTCTCAGCAGTTGCCATGGGATCTGTCTCTTCAAACTATCTCCCGGTAATATTATGTCTTCTTTTTCTTTTCCTTTTTTTTTTTTTTTTTTTTT